>NW_007730185.1:21473-31229 GCF_000696425.1 Galeopterus variegatus
ACATCATTTGGGCCGGCCCGGTGGCGCACTGCTACAGTGCGCCGCTTGGAGGCGCGACGGCGCACCCGCCGAGGGTTAAGATCCCACATACAGACCGGTTCCCGCTCACTGGCTGAGCGAGGGGCGGGCGCGACACTGAGGGTTGCGGTCCATTGCCGGACATGAAAAAAGACAAAAAAAAAAAAAGAACATAAAGTAGACACCATTGACATTGAGTGGGCCAATGATACACTTTAACATGAACATAAAAATCTCACTTTTCAAATAAATATTACATTTCTAGGTTACACTGAATAGGAAAAAAAAATATTTTTATTTCCATTTTATCTTTAACTTCCTAATCTTTCTTCTTTTAGTCAACATTCCCGATTTTTACTTACTACAGGAAGTAGTGTGATATTTCTACACTCTCAATGATCCCAAATATTTTTTGAAGATTATCTCTCTATTTTTATCTGCTCAACAACTGTGCACTCTCCACCTCAACCAACAAAATCATTCCCTATTTAAAAAATTGTTAGGTCATATACGCATGCTATGAAAATAAACTCCAATTATTATTTTTAGAATTTTACTTAGAGTCTTGTAATATCTTGACACTATGAGATATCTAAAAATGGATATCTAAAGTTTCACAGATCTTTCTTCCATGCTTAATAATTCTAAGCGATCTATTAATTAGTACTATAGATTTAAAATAAATAATTTTGAAAGATGTATGAGTACATACATACTTTCATTGTTCTGCAAAATATTTTTCACAGTATTTCTTACTCATCTTTTCATGACAGTGTTGCAAGGCTGCATTTTTATCATTTCCTTTCATTTACATTATTACTATATTTTACCTTTTCATTTCAAAACAATTATGTACACACAAGAAGTTGCAAAAAGTAATACAGAGGGTTCAGGTATATCTACTACCTAGCTTCCTCCAATAGCAACATTCAAAACTATAGTTCATTCTCAAAACCCAGATATTAATTGGCACAATACACATGTAAAACTGAATATTCATTTTAAAAAAACTCTAAAATATGGCAATTCCTCAAAAACTATTATTGTTTTAAACTTTCCTAATTGATTATTTCATAATTATCTATATTTCTCATCAACCTGCAAATATTGCTTATTTGAGCATTTATCACCATTACAATTGAAATATTTTAAACCACATTGTAGGTTTCTTTCTTGTTTTAAATTTATTTTATTCTGTGTGGAATTTCTGAAATTTCTCATACTCTTATTCTTTCTGTCATTGCCACCTTTTCTTTTATGTCTTTTACTGGAAGCACAATTTCATTTTTATGTATACCTATATTCTATTCTGTATATCATCAGCAAAAAAAAAAAAAAAAAATGCTTTTTGTTAGAAACCCTGAAAGTTTGCTGAGTTAGAACAAAGCACAAGTAGATTTAGAGCTTATCTAACACATTATCAGCATTTGCCTTGTGCATGAGAGTAAAGTTGTAAAGATAATGTGGTCTATGTTCTTCACTGATTTACAGAGAAAATTAAGTAATATTTTTTGCAGATAATCCAGATAGTCAATGGTATGTATAGAAGTACATAATGATAAAATGTGAACTAAATGTGCAAATGAGGAGTGAAGAGGCAGAGGAATTACATGTAGTTTTAATCAACCTGATAATTGAAATGCGTTATTTCTTTGTATTGTCCCCAACCACCAGAAAGCTTCAGTTCAATATTTTAATTTATATGGCCAAACACAAGCAAAGCTCAGCTTGAAATGATTATCTTCTCTGTGCAGTCCACCTCCTACTTTTTACATGCAAAGGCTTTTGAGAATGGATCAATTCCAAACATCTATTTGTAGGTAATGTTTATATTGGATAAAAACCTAATATAATTATAAGTTGCCATTGCTTTGCTTTCAAATTTATAACAGTTATGAAACTTTGAATCTGTTAAGTCAGAATTTAATTTCTAAATGAGAGAACAATATTTTCCAAAATTCATGTAAATATACAGTGTTTTTCCCTTATTCAAATAAATTGAGAAATATTCATCTCATATTTATTAGTTGGGTAAGCAAACATTAAGTTTGCTGAAGTACTGCATGTTAGGATGTATTAAGTTTTAAAAGTCTTAAAAATATCGTGGGTGGAGCAAGATGGTTGACCAGAGTTATATGGCACACATCTCTCATCACAAAAAGAGACCAAAACAACACCAAAAATCCACAACTATATCTTGACTGGAAAGACTGAAAAAGTACCTTGCAGAGCACCAGGGCAGACATAAAATCCCGTGGGGTGTGGGTGACTGGGATAGCACCATATAGAGCAAAGCAAAGCATCCTGCCTCTGCCTTGCTATCTCCCTGCAGGGACCAGCTTGGAGTCAGGTGGGGAGAAGCAGGCCATCCACAAAGCTGCCAGACTCTGCTACACAAGTGTTAACCTGCTTCCTGTCCTATAGTAGATTGGACAGCAGCGACATCCCTCAACAGAGTTGCCAGGGCCTGCTGCACCAGTGTACATAATTATCCCTGACCAACAACGAATTGGGCAGTGACTTTGCCTCTCTATGGCAGGCCTCTACAGAGCCACTGGGCCTTGCTGCACTATTACAGTCTTGCTCCAGGCTCAATAGCTGATCTGGCAGCCCTCCATGAGCTGCTGGGCCCTGCTGCACCAGTGCATGCCTACTCCTTACCAAACAACAAACTGCACAGCAGTTTGGCCTCTACACACATGGTGAGCTTCTACAAAGCTGCTGGACCATGCTGGTCCCCTGCAGGCTTCCTTCAGGCACAACAGCTGATCTGGTGGCCATTCACAGAGCTGCCAGACCATTCTGCACTGGTGAACACATGCTGCCCACTGGACAGTAGGTTAGAAGTGGCTTCCCCTCCTCTGGCAGAGCTCAATAGAAACACCAGGCTCTGCTGAACCTGCACATGCCAGCTCCTAGTCAGGCAGTGGCATCTACCTTATTGACAGGCCTTTGTAGAGCAGCTTGATCCACTCACCTCACACCCACACTCACTTATTTCCAGCCCAAAGGTTGGTCAGGCAGTGTACTACATTCTGGGAAAGACAACCTCAGAGCAGTGCACCCATACCTGGTCTCATAGCTGGTCAGGCAGCAACTCTGTGCCTCAGACAAACTACCAAACAGCCAGGTGAGCCACTAAGCCCACAAATGCCTGGCCCAAAAACCAGCTCAAAGTCTCTTTGACCCAGTAAAACAGTGCTGGTTGTGGCACAAACTCCTGAAGACATTGCTGAAGAGGACTGCAACCAAAGAAATTGCACAGAGACTATACTACTGTCTCTAATTAAATATATCACTGCAACAAATAATTTGCCTCATAAAATTCAGGCTACCTTAAATGCAATTGTTTCACTGAGATAGTTTGGTTGGATAATTAGCCAGGCTCTGTCTCTCACAAAGTGATCATGATTGCACAAAATTTTACACATAACACATCAGAATCAGTGACATATACACACACACAAACATACACAAACAGACACACACACACAGAGACACACACACGATGCCATGATGTTCCTAGGTTGCTTATGCGTAGTGTAGAAGTGAGGTGCTGAATTTAAGAATCTAAGAATGGTAAGAATGTTTTGTAGTTAAAAATATGCAAGTCAAAAAATATTTTAATATATGTTGTTCGATGTAAAAGACAAATGTAAAATGCTTTTACACAGCAGACAACATATGTAAAATACATTGAAAAAAATAAACCCAAATTACAGTTTAGGAATAACAAGAGTAGTAAAGACATTAAACATTGCTTACACTTTTTCTCAGGCTCACAGACATTCTTACAAAATGACAGGAGATAGTTCCTTCAATGCCACCTGTTAGGCCTGTGAGCTTTTACAATTTATCCAGAAAACTATTAGGGAGTACTGTGGCAGGCAGTGTGTTGTGTACTTCATAGAGATACTAAATTTAATCCTATTACCTAAACCCTATTCTTATATATTTTTTTTTGTAAAATGTAAGACTGAGAGAAGTTAAGCATTTTGCCTAGGTTACATAACTATAAAAGGCTGAACTTAGATAAGGACTTAGGGGTCTTTGATTCTTGAATCCAAGCTCTTCAACACTAAGCAGTTTTGCCTCTCATGAGGGCCTTGGCAATTCTAAGATTTTGCTTTTTTTTTCTTTTTTAATTACAAAGTTAGAAAAGTTTCTACAAGGGAGAAATTCTTGGTCATGAAAAATTAAAGAAGGATCTTTGGTGCTGTGGAGAAGTGGGTGGAGGGAATCTAGAACTTATATGTAACTTCAGACACTGAAAATATGTTGAAAAGACAGAATCTTTTGAAATGATGCTCTTGATCAGTTTTTTAGGAAGGAACAAGATCAAAATTATTGTCATACATAAAGTAGGAAAGTATCCACATTAAGAATATTTAAGGACTGGTAGAATATCATTAAGGAGGTAAAATTACACATTGTTAGTATTAGGTAACGGTAAATTCACAACTTATGATAGTTGAGGTAGTTAAAAATTAATAATAATGATATAGGAAGAAAATAATTTGGAACATTTGGAAGCAATTTTAACAGATACTTTTTTTCTGGGGGAAATGGAATAGAGAACTTACAGAAAAGTTTACTTATAAATCATTTTCAAAATAATTTGCATTCATGATAGGAAATAAAGCAACTAGGATTTGATAAAAGAAAGCAAAGTAACATTGACTGAAAAGGAAGTTTATTTCCCAGGATAGTCTATCAGTTAGCAGTTATGCCCATAATGAGTACAATATAGTGTATTTTCATATTCTATTGAACTCTGCACTGCTTCTGCAACACACATAACAAATGAACAAGAGCAGAACTTCAGGATTTTATTTAATTCAATATTACATAAATATTAAATGCAGGAAGGGAATTGTAAATGGTGAAAGGAGACTCTGCTGAATCTAAATTGTGATGAAAATACCATGGGGAAATTGTGGTCCCAATTTGCTTCTTAGGAAGAAAATTTATGTGAATAACAGCATCAGACTTTTGGAAAATCTCCATTTATTGGTTATGTACAATGTTTTGTTGTTAAAGAGGCCCTGCTGTTCAATGTCTTTATTTTTTCGAAGATGCTTCACATTGATGTTGCCCCTAATCTGAGTCTTTATTCTGTCCCAAAATAAAAACTACACATCCACTCAGTAGGAACTGGTGCTTTTAAAGCCATAGTCTCTTCTATGACGAGCACAATGCCAGAACTCAGTACAAATTAAAACAGATAAATATCTGACAGCATTCTAGCTTTAAGAGGTTGCCTCAAACACAGGCTCTGTCTAAAGCAAGTTCTCAGTGTTTCATTTATTTCAAAATTCAAAACAGTTTTCACTTGGGCTTGAAGTACCTTCCTGAATGGATTTTTTAGTTCAGAAGAAATCGTCTGTAACACACTGTCTCTCTCAAAACTAAATGTTAATGTTTCTTCTTAGATAGCCCATTATTTAACTCTAAAAATAATGTAAATTCAGGTTATAAGGGCTGCTTTTATAACTTTGAAATCTTAGACCTCAAAAACACATTAATCATGTTTTATTTTCAAAAGATTGTTAATGACAATTATGTACATCAAAAATTAGAATTTTCTGATAACTTGTCTTTAGTTATCTTTAGAGAATTTTGAACCACATTGATATAGACCAAGATGGAATGTGTTGCAGAATATCATAGAGATAGTATAACATGAAAATAGAATGCTACCTTCCATTCTCTAGTCAAAGTAGCTTCTGCATCTTGTACTGTATTACATTGGAATTTTTTTCTTTTTTGCTTGCCTTTCTCTTAAGCTCATTCTTGATTCATTTTTTTGGTAGAGTGAATACTTTGCTTCCCTCTTCAGTGTTAAGAAAAATAAGCTTGTATATTAACATGCACAGTCCTCTAAAAATAATAGTCCTCTAACAGTAATAAAACAAAACAATTTCCCTCCTGACTGGACAAATATTTCCTAAATTATGTTCTATACATTATTGGGAAACTGGCTAAACATGAAGATGCAAAGGAAAATATGCAGTCTTCTAAGTTTTCTAGGATATTATATGTGAACAATTGGAAACACACACACACACACACACACACACCAAATTTTATTATCATCGGCCAGAGTGTTCTATCTTCTCACCCTCTGACATTCAAAACAATTTCCCTCCTGACTGGACAAATATTTCCTAAATTATGTTCTATACATTATTGGGATACTGGCTAAACATGAAGATGGAAAGGAAAATATGCAGTCTTCTAAGTTTTCTAGGATATTATATGTGAACAATTGGAAACACACACACACACACACACACACACACACACACACCAAATTTTATTATCATCGGCCAGAGTGCTCTATCTTCTCACCCTCTGACATTTTGGAAGCAATTGAGATTAATGCATTGAAATTAATCTTGATCTTGCAATGGAATTCACTAAAGTGAGAAACATTAATGTCAGAATAAGGGAAATCATTAAATTCTAATGGAGAAATAATTTTAAAGAGTTTAGGATGTGCAGAAATGTAGCCATTAATATAAGACAGGCAGCCACTTCAATGAAAAAGTCTAAAAGAAATGCAATCATTTTAGAGAATATGGCAAATTGAATCTCTGCTCTGGATCAATGTTCTTCCTAATTGTGACGTTATTATCTTGCACCATTGTTGCTCCTTTAAATAAATGACACAAATGTTCTTAGTGTCTTCTACTCTGCAGGTTCCCCTTTCTTTGAAGTGTTGCGCTCTTTGAAATCAGACCAGTTTTGGCAAGTCATTCGTGCAAAAGGTAAAAATCGAAGTGGTTTTGCATGAGTTTAAAGCACAAAGCTGGCTGTCAAAAAAAATCAGTCACTCTAAGGGTATCATGATGTGTAAAACTTAACAGTAGAAGTTATTGCTTCAGTTCTATTCTTTAGTAGCAGAAAACAGGAGTTTAAGGATAAATTTTCTTCATTTGTCTCTACCTAGAAACATATGCTGTAATGTTTTGAAACTTAAGATCCTCAGCACAATTTATTAGAGAACTATCAATATAAATTTGAGGGAGGTATGTATGGAAAATACAAAACAAAATAAAAATAACTCAAAAGAAGCTAAAAAAGAGAACATCAAAGCATTGTATGTTACTCGGTTACTGTGTTCTTAATTGCAGTTAAGCTGTTTAAATTACATTTGAAAGTTATTTCCAGATTTTGATTCTCACTCTAACCTGGGGAAAATTCAGTGTTTTTCAACTAGATTAAAAATCCAAAATAGCAGGCAATTCAGAGATTATAATTTCTTTTATCTTAATTTAAAAATAGCTTCTGCTTTTTAAAAAATCCTTCAATGTTGAAGTATTTCTGAATGCTCAAAGAGAGAAGGTGACTTTGGTAATTACTTCATTATTTCAGAATGAATTATTATCCAGTCAATATGATCAACACTATAATCATCCCATGCCTGGCTCAGTTACAGTACATTTCCTTGGCAGTCTATGATAGATAACATAAAAGAAGTTTATAAAGATTAGTTTCCACTTCTCAGAAATATTGTTTTTAATCATAGCAAATGGCAAATTTCTACTGAAGCNCAAATTTTATTATCATCGGCCAGAGTGTTCTATCTTCTCACCCTCTGACATTCTTGGAAGCAATTGAGATTAATGCATTGAAATTAATCTTGATCTTGCAATGGAATTCACTAAAGTGAGAAACATTAATGTCAGAATAAGGGAAATCATTAAATTCTAATGGAGAAATAATTTTAAAGAGTTTAGGATGTGCAGAAATGTAGCCATTAATATAAGACAGGCAGCCACTTCAATGAAAAAGTCTAAAAGAAATGCAATCATTTTAGAGAATATGGCAAATTGAATCTCTGCTCTGGATCAATGTTCTTCCTAATTGTGACGTTATTATCTTGCACCATTGTTGCTCCTTTAAATAAATGACACAAATGTTCTTAGTGTCTTCTACTCTGCAGGTTCCCCTTTCTTTGAAGTGTTGCGCTCTTTGAAATCAGACCAGTTTTGGCAAGTCATTCGTGCAAAAGGTAAAAATCGAAGTGGTTTTGCATGAGTTTAAAGCACAAAGCTGGCTGTCAAAAAAAATCAGTCACTCTAAGGGTATCATGATGTGTAAAACTTAACAGTAGAAGTTATTGCTTCAGTTCTATTCTTTAGTAGCAGAAAACAGGAGTTTAAGGATAAATTTTCTTCATTTGTCTCTACCTAGAAACATATGCTGTAATGTTTTGAAACTTAAGATCCTCAGCACAATTTATTAGAGAACTATCAATATAAATTTGAGGGAGGTATGTATGGAAAATACAAAACAAAATAAAAATAACTCAAAAGAAGCTAAAAAAGAGAACATCAAAGCATTGTATGTTACTCGGTTACTGTGTTCTTAATTGCAGTTAAGCTGTTTAAATTACATTTGAAAGTTATTTCCAGATTTTGATTCTCACTCTAACCTGGGGAAAATTCAGTGTTTTTCAACTAGATTAAAAATCCAAAATAGCAGGCAATTCAGAGATTATAATTTCTTTTATCTTAATTTAAAAATAGCTTCTGCTTTTTAAAAAATCCTTCAATGTTGAAGTATTTCTGAATGCTCAAAGAGAGAAGGTGACTTTGGTAATTACTTCATTATTTCAGAATGAATTATTATCCAGTCAATATGATCAACACTATAATCATCCCATGCCTGGCTCAGTTACAGTACATTTCCTTGGCAGTCTATGATAGATAACATAAAAGAAGTTTATAAAGATTAGTTTCCACTTCTCAGAAATATTGTTTTTAATCATAGCAAATGGCAAATTTCTACTGAAGCCTCAGAAAACAAAACCAGAATGTGTTCTAGGCTGGCAACCATGCTTAAAATGCTGACAGTGGGCAGATGTGCAGTTGGCAATCGGTGCTCTGCAAAATCACTCAGTTCCTGTCACCATGATAATGTCCCTATACAGAGCAGCATCTGGAAAAAAATCAATAAGGCAATCTGAAGTTTGCATCAATGACTGAGAAATAATTGTTTTATCTGTATTTTGCTGTTTCAGCAGAAAGTTATCCATGGCGCCTTTTTTCAATTAAGAGATAAGAGTCAGGACAAGTGCACGTTTAGAAGTCTCATAGTATCAGCCTATGGATACTTGTCAAACTAATTAAAGCTTTATTTGCATGTAGTTTCCTTTCCACATCTGAGTTCTAGGTCTGCTTCCATAGTACACGCAATGATATCCAGTCAAGTATCTAGGGATACATTGAGTATTGCTACTCTGGGAATGAGAGACAAAAATAAGTATGAATTATCTGTATTGGGTAATGTGTGTGAGAAGGAGTCTGAATTACTATAAATTTCTCAGCTAATTTTTCAGTGTCCAACAAGATTAAAAGGCTCCAATTACAGAAAAATAATGAATAACAAAAAAGGCACTCTAATTCAAATGAAAAGGTTCTTAGCTATAAGAATTATTGGATATATTACCTAAAGGATAATATAATCCAATTTAGAAAACTTTTATTTTTAATCTAACTGCTTTTGGTAAGAAAAGAAAATATTGTTTCAAGGCAAAGAAATGGGGGAGCCTTGGTACCTGCTAACTTATATGTGCTCCTATTATGGTGGTTAGAGATTATTTTGCAAAGAACATTTATTTCAGATAAACTTATTGGAGAAACCAATAAATTTTGTGGGCTATGAAATCCTAGCACAGTTCTTTTTTTTTTTTTTTTTTTTTTTTTTTTTTTTTTCAATTTTAGACTAATT
>NW_007730185.1:32400-33925 GCF_000696425.1 Galeopterus variegatus
AAGATGTACATGTATATGTTTCACACAAATAAAATTATTTTTTGAGCTATTGTTCTCCACCATGTTGCATCAATTGACACTATGTCTTGGAGTTTATTCATGTCACTTAAGGAGAGTCTATCTTATTCCTTTTAATTGTCATAATGTATTCATTAGTGTGTATTTTAATACTTTATTTAAACACTTTCTTATTGGTTAGCCTATAGGTAGTTTCTATTTTCATGATAGCTAAATAACACTGGTGTAGAAATCTTGCATACAGATTCCTACATATAAATAAGACTGTCTTTAAGGTGAATTCATAAAAGAAAATGGCCCAGTCAAAGAGGGCATGCTCATTTCCAATTTTGAAAGACAGCCAAATTTACATCTCAAAAAGCTCTGCCAGTTTATATTCTACAAAAAGCACTTGAGAGTGCTAACCAGCATGTTATTTAATTTTGGTGGGTTTTTTTGCATTTTTTTCAAACTGACAACCGAGTAAGCGCAGAGCTGCCTTTTATATGTTTATGACCATTGTAATTCTACTTTTTAAAAAACGTGGATTTATAAGTTTTATTGTTTTCCTCTTATTCTGGAATCTTGACTTTTTATAATTGACTATTACTGGATTTTTTACACTCAGGGTAAATATGCAGACTCATTTATATTTAAATATATATGTATTTCTACATATATAATAGTTCCTTTCAGTTTGTCACTTGTATTAAAATGTGCTTCATATTAAGGAGGTTTACTTTTTTTTTAATGTTTTAGTCAAATCTGTTAATTCCTTTTGGGTTTTGTGTCCGTCTTAAAAATATCTCCTCAATTCCTATATTATAAACATCTGATTCCTGTTTTACATTTATCTATTCAATTCATCTTTAGTGTATTTTGGGGCATGGTATTAAATATAGGACAAAATGTTTGGGATAATAAATGGACAAGTATCCAATAGACATAAATAAGAAGACTTAGTATTGTAAAATGTCTGTTCTTTCTAAAGTGATCTATAGATTTTATGCTGTCCTACTGAAATTGTCAGCAGTACAATAAAGGAACTTGCCAACTTGATACTAAGATTTATATGGATAAAGAAGAGTCAAGTACAGCCAGAACATATATAAAGACACATAACAGAGAATGTGGGCATATCTTACCTCATGCAAAAACAATGTTATAAATCTGTAAAAAGTAAGACACTGTTTTTTAGAAGTAGACAGACTGACAAAGAATGAAGTTGGCAAACACAGGCAAAGACTTCCTTTTTGATGACAGAGATAACAGGGTGAATCCAAAGGGAAAGGAGTGTTTGTTCAACAAAAGGAGTTGAGAAATTTGGTTATCTGCATGGGAAAATAAAATGAAATAAAATGGATCATCACCATTTGTAATACCAATCAATTCCAGATGAACTAAACACTTACATATCTAAGTCAAATTTTAAATTCTTAGAATAAAATATAGATTAATATCATTCTAACCTTGAGAATGGAATGTATAATGGAAATAAGACAGTAAAAAACAGTAAATATAAAGAAAA
>NW_007730185.1:34750-41752 GCF_000696425.1 Galeopterus variegatus
ATGAGATCACTTATATATTGCTAGTGGTGTAGTGTAAATTTGTACAACTACTACATAAAATAATTTGGTACAACTTTGTAAATTTGATAACTTATCTAGCAGTATACCCGAAGTAGATAAATGAGAGTACCATGACCATAATATAAAGGAATTTGAATAGTAACAAGAATAACAAGAACGTTTCAGACAACCAATATGCATATTGATAGGAGAATGGAAAAATAAATGATAAACGTTTATAATTTGGTCATCTATAACAGTGAAAATAAATGAACTATAGCTCAATGTGGATGATCTTTCAAATGTATTGATGACAAAATGAAAATACCAGGAAGATAGCATATAGAAAAATATGCATTTTACAAAGCTTAAAGTCAGGGAAAACAAGCAAGATTTTGTTTCCTTAAACATATATATGTGATATTTTTAAAAAGCAAGGATAATGATTACCTTTGGCACCGGTAGGAGAATCATATAGTTAAAAAAAAAGAATATAAGGAAGTGAGAGCTATAGATAACGCTCCAGTTTTTGGGTCAAAGAGTGATTTCATGAGTGTTCATCGTATTATTTTAAATGGTGAAATAAAAAAGAAATAAAATAAAATAGAAGCAACCTATGTATGACCAATGATAATGTGTTCCATGAGTCTAATATTATGATCGATTTGATTTTTCTCTTGTAAAGTCCAATGAATAAAAAATAAACCTATTTATGTGGTTATTTTTCTAAAAAGCAAAATAAAAGCAATTTTCAAACAATATCTACTGAATATTCCATTTAGCAGTAATGTTAGTGTAACTGCAGTATTCTAATTGTTTTATTATCAGTGTGCCACACATAACACTCTGATATGTAGTAGTAATATTGTGTTTAATATTTCCATGTAAAATTGACCCTAAATATATTTTATCTTTGGGTAAAATTATGGGGATATTATTATATAATTATATATGGATTATATACATAAATAACAAGCTAATAAAGGAGTTACATATGAATCATGGTTTTGATATATCTTGTTTTTCTACTTTAATCATAATTTCAGAGGAAGTGCTGATTTTAGACAGAAGGAAATTCTAGTTTATATGTGAATCTCCATATAATGCTTAAAACAAAATATTCTGAGCATGATGTCAATAAACCCTTTTCTTATGAATTAGCCCCAAGAATCCACAGGTGCATGGATATGTAGATAGTTTGTTGTGATAGCTCTAGAGTCTAATAAAGTGAATGAGGATTCTTAAAAAAGTCACTTTTCTTTTCCTATTTTGCTGAGACCAAACACAATAATCTTCTTAACAGATCAATTAGAGCCTTGTAAAGAAAAAAAATAGTAAACACCAAAAAATGGCCTAAGAAATTTAAGTAAATTCTTATTAGTAATATTTCATTACTCACACAATCTGTTTGTTTTCTGTGTATATCAGAAATATTAAATTATTGATATCATAAGCAAATATTGCTCACTAGTCAATCTTTTAATTCATAGGCTTGAAATTATTTTACTTTTATTGAATTTTATTGAGACAATTAAAGAGTCACATACAGTTGTAAGGAATAATACAGAAAGATCTTCTGTACCTTTTTCTCAGTTTCCTCCAGTGGTAGAAACTTGTAAAAATTATAGTATAATATCCAGGAGATTGAATCAGGATACTGACATTCATATAATCCACAGATCTTATTCAGATTTCCCCAGTTTTACTTGTACTCACTTGTGCATGTGTACAGTATGTCCAGGTGGGTGAGTTTTATACATTTATGTCATACGTGTAGGTTTATGTGTTCACCTATACTATATGACTGTGGTGAGTCAAGATAGGGTTGTTCTATCAGTACACGAATCTCTTGTATTGTCCTTTTGTAACTACATTCGTCTCCCTAAAGCTGCCCTTCCCACTCCCTGACTCTAACTCCTGGCAAACATTCATTTTTTTCTTTTCTCCAATTCTATGATCTGGTCATTTCAAGAATGCTATGTAGAGCTGGCTGGTTAGCTCAGCTGGTTAGAGTGTGGTGTCTTAACACCAAGGTCAAGGGTTTGGACTGGTGGTGTTCACTCAGCATAATTACATATTTCAATATTTTGTTCCTTTCTATTGCTAAGTGTCCCATTGTATAAATGTTCCACAGTTTGTTTAACCATTCACCTGCTGAAGAACACCAGGGATATTTTCTCTTTGTGGTTATTACAAACAAAGATGCTACGAATGCTTGCGGACAGGTTTTTAGGTGAACATATTTTCATATCTCTGGGATAAATGCCCACAGGTACAATTGCTGATTCATATCCTACTCATTATTAAATTGAACTCTGATTAATAAAAAACAATATGTGTCATCTGTATTCTTCAGGATAGACTAGTTGTGATGCAGTGATAAACAACCCCTACATCTTTATGGCTTAACAAAATAAAGATTAATTTTTCTTACACAATATTACATCCAAGGCCAATGAGTGGGACAATCTGTTAATTAAGATCACTCAAGAACCCAGATGAATGGAGGTTCTATCGACAAGGCTAACTTTCCAAGACAGAGGAAAGTTGACTATTGGTTCCTAAAATTTTCACCCAGAAGGAACTTGAAACATTTCTTTTTGCATACATTGATAAAGCAACAAAAAGGGGATGTGGGAGTGCTCCAACAATATTTCTAAATAACAATAATAATTACCACTAGTAGGCAAACGATCTTCAAGAAAATTAGTAGGCCATATTTTTATTTTTCATATTTCTTCCACTGTATCTTTCTGAAATCACCTAAATGATGTTTGTTCCACAAAGAAAGTGTTGAATTTTCTCTTCTTTGATTGGTGAGATTTTTACACAGTTATCAGTAAAATCCCCAACACATTTAGATTCTGTCAGAGATGTGTTTTGTTGGACAGTAGATTACAACTTAAAAAAAAAAAATTATCAGAGGCCATCGTTCTGGATTTTTTTTTTTAAGTGAGAAAATTAACTGTAATAGCAGACACAGATGTACCAAATGTCAAACAGTGGGTTATTAACAGAACTATTTACATGCATATTTCCTTCATTTACATGCAATTCTTTTTGTACTTTCAGTTAGTTGGAAAAAGATTGACATTAGGTAAAAATATTACTTAAATAGGGCCAAGGTGGTACCACATTATAATAAAAATATTAGAAAAGTAATCCTCAAGGTGTATCAATTATAAAGCAGATGAAAACTTGAATGACAAATATCTAGTAAAATTCTCTAGTAAAAAAGTCAATGCAACCCATGCTACAAAACAGGCCCCAGCAGACCAGACTAAAAACCGAAATGAAGTCACCCCTGCTAAGGTTCATGTCACTTAGGTTGTGGTCTGACTTTCTGAGAGAGAAAGCACAAGAAAGAGGTAAAAGCCAATTTCCCCGAACAGGCCAGTTTAAATCTTCAGTAGGTATGATAATGAAGTTCCCTCTGCTTTAATCCTTATGCAAAGAGATAGTCTAAAGTAACCTCATATTAATTAATCAGTTATTTTTCTATTGATCTGTTTTCCTGTCCCCACCTTACAAGGAAAGTTACTTATAAATGACCGATCTGCTCTTGCTCTTTGTTCTTTGTTTCTGCTTTTTCAGCCTTTTCTGTCTATAAAGACTTTGTTATTTGTAAAAAACTTTGGAGAATGTCTCTGACTCTATCAGTTCGTGTTTCCAGGGTCGATAGTCACATTTTGCTCCCGCAAAACTTTACCAAATTATTTCTGCTTCAACAGCCTTAACTTTGCTTGACGCACCTTACCCAAAAAGGGGTGTAAGTAAACATCATTAGCATGTTCAAACACTCTTCAGTTCAATAAATCAACACCTGCTACATCTCCATGCCCTAGATGTAATGCTGACTTAGAAAAAACAAGAACGAGTTAGTAAAAAAAGAATATTCACCTAATTCTTCCTTTCTTTTAAAAGATTTAATTCTTATTTACATTAATTTTCCAAATTATAAAATATCGGAACTAATAGCAGGGCATATATAGTTCTATAATTTTTTTTTCTTCACTAGAAATCCAATCAAAAGATTTTTTTCCTGAAGCTAAACATTAACAAATATAATTAAACAATCAAGCCAGAAAAGTAGAAATTAATTGGCTAACAAAAATAACATGGAGGAGTCTAAAATATCACTGGATCAAGAGTAAAATCATGGGCCATGGGAGTAAGTGGTGAGAACCTAGGGCAAGTCAGCATTAAAATTTGAGGGAAAATGTTTCACTGTATTCCCAGAAAAAGTAAAAGTCACCAAAAAGGAATAGCTTAAACTCCAAGGAATGGAAAAAAAAAAAAAAAAAAAAAAAAAAAAAAAAAAAGAGTAAGTGGTGAGAACCTAGGGCAAGTCAGCATTAAAATTTGAGGGAAAATGTTTCACTGTATTCCCAGAAAAAGTAAAAGTCACCAAAAAGGAATAGCTTAAACTCCAAGGAATGGAAAAAAAAAAAAAAAAACACTATATATATATATATTTCATACATATACATATATTTAAATTAGAATACTACTGCAGTTTAGTCATTAAATAAATCTCTAAAATACATTGTTAAAACTGTTTTAAATGAATCTATTGAGAAATCAAAATTTAAGCTATAATATAGTCATAAGATTTACTGACATGTTCATAATTTTCAATACGTAATTTCACCATTCGATGAAAGGGGAAAAAAGCTTACCTAAACACAAATGGATTTTTGCCAAATCATACTTAGAATGAAAGATCTGGGGGAGTTGTGATGACATTTTATTTAATAAGGGAAGATTTAAGTATAAATATTGGTGATTATGATAGCAGTTTAATTTTTAACTGTCATGTAATTTCAATTATTTGTAGACTTACAGGCTGCATCTAAATGGATTCTAAACAATTCAATTGAAGAGAGAGATAAAGACAGGAACAGACAGAGTGAGAAGACAACAGGGTATTGGGAAGGAGAGAGAGGAAGCACAATAGAAAAAGAGAGTGAAATTTAACCAAAATTTGACCAAAATAATTATTTAGTAAAAATATATGTGTTTTTCCCAAACAGCTGACTGGACAATACCTAACCCATCTTGTCATTTCTCTTAGCTATATGGCTTGGCCCTTATATTTTCTAAATTTCACCACCTAAGTCTTAATATTCATTCATTCCTACAATGTAATTTGTTTTGAATTACTAATTGTTACCATAGCTTACCAGAGTTTCAGCAAATGCAGGAAATTCTGACATTTATTGAGAATGTAACTTTACCAGTAATGCATGAGATGAAAATGAGGTATTGTGCATCTTAAGTGAACCACAATGAGGTATTTCCTTTGTTTAGGAGAGTTTGCAGCTAAATTCCAGAAACATGTGAAGCAATTCTTGTAAAGTATATGGCTCATTCAGCAATATGCATAAAATTGAAACACTAAAGTATGCTGATTGATCAATAAAGTTTTTAGCTCCTTTTGTAAAATGTGCACAAATCAAACCATTTTACTATTTGGTTCAGTGAGTTAAGTACATAATGGTTTGAACAGTATTTTATACATTTGAAGTCAAGCACACTGCACATTACAATGTAGTCAACCATGAAAGCATGCTATTTCAGTGATTAGGTAAGTATGAAATTTGAAACAAAATTAGTAATTTCGACAGAGAATACCACAAAATGCTAGTCACTAAATTTATTTTGTCTTTCTTCATCTTTTAAAAATTTTTAGTATCTCAGCATCTATTTTATACATAGCTCCCCTTTGAAAGAAATATGTTTGTTACTGACAGCTGGCATGAAACTGAATTTATTACATTTTTAAAATTTATAACATATATTACAGAAATGCATGAGTTTGATACATAAGGATGCTTTACTTAAATAACTAAAATCTTGCTTTAATTATTTGGTTATTTATACAGTATCCAAGACTAGTAGTTATTTCTAACACCAAAGAATGATAATATGGTAGATTATAAGATAGGAGTTTCAAAGAACTTTCAACTCTTTGAGTTGGTTTTCTATGTAGTTATAGTTATAAAATGGATGTCTCTTTTAGGTAAATGTTTTGGAAGATGCTATTTTCTAGGGAATATAGTTCAGAGAGTTCAGAGCTCTGATTACAGCAGCATCTGAAAGCTTTGATCCACAGCTCCAACCAGAAATATTGGTAATAATGGCAAGATGTTTCTTGTACTAGCAAGCTGTTTGTCAGTGGAATGGTAAGTAACAGATTTAAGGAAAACAAGATTCAGTTCAATTGAACAAAGGCTTATAATCCTCTACTCTTTGGTCAACATTGGTGATAGAAGAGAAGTATAAATGAATATCTCTACTTTCATGGGGCCCACTGTCTTTTGAAGAAACTTAATCTTATACACAGAAAATAAAACAATATGAGGAAATATGTGTAATGCCATAATATATGTAAAAGCAACAGGTGCTGTGGCTTTTCATTAATGGGAATGTTTTATGAAGTTGTTATGACTTGAAATGTGGATAGGATTGTGTAAATGTAAATGAGCATGGTATCTCTAGGTCTTAGCCTTTCTACAGCAAGAAGACAGAGAATGGACGTTTCAAATTCAAGTTGGTTTAGAAACAGTTTAGCCCACCCCACATCTCATATCATGAGCACTGGCTAGAGTAATTCAGCTTGAATCATTATGCAAACGCGTCATGTTGCCTGCAATATATTATAAAAGATTAGCAGTTGAGGTTGCATCGGCAGAAAATTCCCATATTTTAGAGTAACTTGAGAATAGAATAGCTTGGATTTAATCTTCTTAAAGTTGGAATTTGTTATAGTCTTCTGGAAAGAACAAGGACATGAGAATTGCAATATTTTAGGAAAACTAGAATTGTTTCTAAAAAGAGTTTAAGATGAATGGTCATTACTAATAGGTGATGAATTTGTTCTTGAATGATTCATGCATGAGCTTATGGAGAACTAAAACTAGGTAAGTATTAATAGAAAGAAGATAGCTGAGTTTGAATTTGAAGTGACTACTTGACAGGACTTGATGGCAAATAAAGAAT
>NW_007730185.1:42718-46928 GCF_000696425.1 Galeopterus variegatus
GGGGGGGGGGGGGGGGTGGGGGTGGATATAACTTCATCTCAAACACAAGGACATAAAAAAGCCTTTTCTCCATATTCTTAAAAAAAGTTGTTACTATCTCTCAAGACAAAAAATATGTCAAATGCTTCTACTTTCTGGTGACAATTTTGAAGTATGTTCAAGGATATTTATTACAGCATTATTTTTAGCCAAGGAATTACAAGCAAACATTTTCTTCAATAAGTAGTAAAATAAATTATAGTAAATCAACAACATGGAATATTACAGTTATTTAAAAAAATGGGTTGATCTTCCAATTCACAATTGGAAAACCACCATCACTTATTGACAATTTTAAATAATGCATGAAAAATGCATGTTCACAGAAAATGCTTTCCATAATTATTCCATACAAACAAAAAAAGTGGAGATTTAAAATGTTCAGATTATTACATATTAAGTTGTTAATAATGGTTACTTCCAGGGAAATTAGTATATATGAGGGACTGGTGATAAAGAATATGTTCACCTTTTATTCTATATCGTAATAACTTCGTATAGCATACATTATACGAAGTTATACGAGTGTCAGCCTTTACAGGTATGAGTAAGGATTGTTCATTCACTGTTATCTGAAGAGAAGCCAGAGAATACTGATAGTACAGAATAGTACAGAAACTAGGGGAGTCACTGTTTCCATGGTGGTAAAATAAAGTAGTTTTAATCTGATTAATACCATTTTCTTACTAAGTGTGCAAAGCCAATTGAGAAGGACACAAATGTGGAAGAAAGGAGCCAGAAAAGGGAGATAGAGGTGCTGGTAAGCAAAAACAAGATTGTCCATTAAACACAGAAATGATTTACACATTACTCTTTGGAAAATAAATGAAATTGAAAAAAATTGATCAAAATTAAACAGAACTTTAAATACTAATAAATTGGTTAGACACAAAAATTCCACTTCTCTTTTTTTATATCAGTGACACAAAAATTCTACTTTTCTTTTTTTTTATATCAATATTCATGGAATTAAATGCATAAAGCCAAGAAGAAGATTACTTTTACATGTAGCTGACTTCATTAAAATATTTTTCATAGCCTTTTGGAAGGCAAACCTCTAGGTGATATTGCAGGATGTTAAAGTCATTTAAATATAAATGACATATGCCATATTTGCATTTAACAAGTTAACTCAGGTCTGTACTACCTGTAGGGCTTCTAAAATGTTACTGAAAGGACAGATAAGCAAAATCTTTTTAAATATTGGGCTTCAATTCTCAAAATGTAAAGTGAAATATGGAAAAATGAATGACTCTTCTTTGATCTCTGTAGGAATTTGGGGCCGAAATCCACATTTGCAGTTAATCTGTGAACTGTGTCTGGTCTATTGAACAAATTCATGGTAAAATCCTTGGGTTTGTAGCTTTTCTCCTATTGAACAGGGGTGCTGCTGGGGTAACTTGATGGTCCACAACCACTAATGATAAAAACGAAATCTTTAGATGGCTAAGAAACAAGAAGAAGAAGAATGAAATAGTATACCTGGCTAGGCTATGGAATTAATCGAAATTACTCAGGCTTTATATAAGCTGTAGGAGGCAGCCAAATTAACTCAACATNTATTATAACTCTATCAGTAACATTTGCCATAAAAATGTGAGTAGAAATAAATCAATAAGGCCAATATAGAGTTTTTTCAGTGATCGAGAAATCTAAGAATGTTTAAAAATGAGATGAAAGAGTCAGTAATAAAATTATGGACACATATTGATTCAAGGCCTATTACGTGTCCTGAATAATTATAGTTGAGGAAGAGCATAGCAGTGAATAAGGCAGGCAGGGTTATTGCTCATGGAGCTTACATTCCACTAGAGATAAGCAATAAATAATTGCACAAATAATTCCACCTAAAAATAAGAACATGGAAATGTATCATTGGATGAGAGTGGTATCTTAGATTATATAGACATAAAAAGTCTCTTGGAGGCAGTGACATTTGAACAGAAATATGAATGTTGAGAAGGAGTCCTTATGTTTTGAGGAGGGCAAATAGCAAACAAAAGCCCTCAGTCAGAAACTACAAGTTTGGTGCACAGTGAATGAGGGTAAAAGTTTTACAAAATGAGGACAAAGTGAGAAGGCAGAGTCCACATTATGCAGGATCATGTGCAACTTTGTAAGAAATCTGCTATAAATGTTACAGGCAGCTATCCTTTGGTTTAGTACATGGTAATCATATGACCTGTTTCCTTTATTTGTTTTATTTTGTTTGTAATATCTCACCTTTGCTATTTTACAGATAAAGGGTTTATGAGAGTGGGAATGGAAATAGGGACACCAGTTAGAAAGTTATTACAGAATTATAACAGTATTATTACAGTAGTCCATGTGAATGACACTGCTAGCTTGAAATCAAGGTTGCCACCTGCAACCTGCACAGTAGAATGCAATGGACCTGATGAAACTTCTATGGCTTAGAAGAGAACAAAGAAAAAAAATGGCCGCATTTAAGATCTGGGGGTTGAAATAAAAAGAAGAACCAGAGACGATTTCTAAATTCTTGGTTTCTGGCATAAAAAATTGGATGGCCATACGAGCCAGCCACCAAAAATAAATACATACATAAACAAACAAACAAACAAATAAATTGGGGTGAATGATGTAGCCATTAACTGAGATGGGGAAGATATGGTGAGGTGAGGTTCACTTCGTGCAGGAAAAAGTAAGCTCATCAAAATAGTAGAAGTTAAATTTGATATGACTGCTGAATATTCAAGAGCAGATATAAGCTACAGAGTACAGCATATGAGGCCGAACCTCAGGAGATCCATCAGTATTTGAAGTGTGAACACAGAAGTAATAAACATATGGATGTTATTTAATGCATAGGACTGAATAGATCTCACAGCCAAAAAAAAAAATATATATATATATATTAATATATATATATATGAATAGAAAAGAGGAAGGTCGCAGACTGATCCTGGGGCCTGGAAGGGGAAAAGGAAAGGAAATTGCAAAGGTATTATCAGAATTTACATGCAAAAGTATAGTATTCCAGAGGACAGGGAGCTGTCATTTTGTCGGCTATGCCTAAATATGGCCATGCAGCTGTGTAAGATGATGACAGACAGGCTATCATATGATTTGGAAAAATTAAGGACTTAATGCATCAGTCAGGTAGTGGAAGACTGGAGTGCATTAGAAATAGGAGACCTGAGGACAGGAAGTCAGCAAATATATCCTTTTTTTTTTTTTTTTTTTTTTTTGCATTAAGTTTTGCTAAGAGGAGGAAAGGAGAAACATAAGAGCTATAGGGGGGTGTAATAAACCAGATTTTTAAAACATGGTTAAAAGTATAACTTCCTTTTAGGCTAATACAAAATATCCAGTAGAGAGTGAAAGTGAATGGTGCTGGAGAGCTAAGTCTTGGGAGGTGAATAGTTATTTGCATAGGACACTATAGGATCCAATGCACGAATGGAGTGGTGTCAGCCTTTACAGGTATGCGTAAGGATTGTTCATTCACTGTTATCTGAAGAGAAGCCAGAGAATACTGATAGTACAGAATAGTACAGAAACTAGGGGAGTCACTGTTTCCATGGTGGTAAAATAAAGTAGTTTTAATCTGATTAATACCATTTTCTTACTAAGTGTGCAAAGCCAATTGAGAAGGACACAAATGTGGAAGAAAGGAGCCAGAAAAGGGAGATAGAGGTGCTGGTAAGCAAAAACAAGATTGTCCATTAAACACAGAAATGATTTACACATTACTCTTTGGAAAATAAATGAAATTGAAAAAAATTGATCAAAATTAAACAGAACTTTAAATACTAATAAATTGGTTAGACACAAAAATTCCACTTCTCTTTTTTTATATCAGTGACACAAAAATTCTACTTTTCTTTTTTTTTATATCAATATTCATGGAATTAAATGCATAAAGCCAAGAAGAAGATTACTTTTACATGTAGCTGACTTCATTAAAATATTTTTCATAGCCTTTTGGAAGGCAAACCTCTAGGTGATATTGCAGGATGTTAAAGTCATTTAAATATAAATGACATATGCCATATTTGCATTTAACAAGTTAACTCAGGTCTGTACTACCTGTAGGGCTTCTAAAATGTTACTGAAAGGACAGATAAGCAAAATCTTTTTAAATATTGGGCTTCAATTCTCAAAATGTAAAGTGAAATATGGAAAAATGAATGACTCTTCTTTGATCTCT
>NW_007730185.1:47699-49046 GCF_000696425.1 Galeopterus variegatus
ACAGGGGTGCTGCTGGGGTAACTTGATGGTCCACAACCACTAATGATAAAAACGAAATCTTTAGATGGCTAAGAAACAAGAAGAAGAAGAATGAAATAGTATACCTGGCTAGGCTATGGAATTAATCGAAATTACTCAGGCTTTATATAAGCTGTAGGAGGCAGCCAAATTAACTCAACATATACCCTAACAAACATTGCCAACCTCATAGTTATGACACATGAAATGCAATTGGTATGACTTGACATAACCTGTCTTCTTTCAATCTTTCATAATAACCTTTTCTCATAATGACATCCTACTGAGGGGTGAAGTTGTGGATGTGAGGATAAGGGGACACAAAAAGTCTGGGCATAATCATCACTATCATCATGTGTGGCCATCCTTGCATTGTTGTTTGAGGGATGTTAAAGGGCCTATCTGTCATGAAAACACTCAATGTCCTAGTTGGATTCCTGATACTGATACTCCCAGAATCATTATGTTACAAGTATACATTTGTTCATGGCATCTCCCGAAAGCCTCCATTGAAATGCTATCTTAGTATGTTCATCAGTAACACTATTGTACAAATACACCACAGCTAAACTTGGAGGAAATGGGACAACAAAGATCCACTGTGATCCTAAGAGTTAATCATTCTTGAAAGACTCCTGAAATGGCTGTTCATAACTTCACAGTTTTGAATAAGTTTAGAAACCACTGCTCCTGAAAGAACAAATGTGAGATGAGTTATAGGTTATTGTAAATCGTATTTAAAAAAATAAATTCTAGATTGATATTCAGAAAGGTTGTGTGTTTTATCTCACTACTTGCTAGATTCTTTCCGTTGTCTGCTTGGAGTCACTAATTAAAGGTCAATTTTTGATGCATTAGCAACTTAGCAACAATGGAAAATTTGGTCTTCAGAATGTCAAAAACAAATAAAGACTGCCACTAGTGTCTGTGCAGCATCACCTACAAATGCTGAACCTCTGAAGATGAATTCTTAAATGTATCATTAAAACACTTTTAAATGATCTGACAGAGGCAAACAAAGTTTATATAAAAATTCAAACTTCAAAAGTAAACAATCCCTTAGTATTGTCAACATGGACAGAAGGAATCTCCATGACTTGGCTAAGATACTAGGAAAAAAAATTATATTCTCACATTGATAAACCTAAATATGAATCACCTTATGTTATTCCCTGACTCCACCTGTCATTCCTAAACATTTCTTGCCATCTAGGCCTGATACATCAAAACCAAACTGAAAAAAGGAGAAAACATTTATAAAAACTGAATGACTCCCCACTGTAAATTTCATAAGCACATGAACATGTCTTTTTTGTTTGTTTGTTTATT
>NW_007730185.1:49828-51778 GCF_000696425.1 Galeopterus variegatus
TGAGGGTTGCGATCCGTTGCCGGACATGGAAAAAGACAAAAGACAAAAAAAAAAAAAATTTAGGTTTAAAAAAGTTAAAAGCCATACTCAAAATTATACAATTAGTAATTGGCAGAGGTTTAATTCTGATTCCAAGTCCAGTGTTCTTTGCACCATGTTAACAGTTTCTTGCGGTTCCTAGGTGACAAGATTCCTAAATTTTTACATTGATTGAACTTCTCTACTCAAAGAAGTTCGCTAAGGACTTTCAATGTGGTAATTCATTTACATATTATTAAAAACCATATGTTGACATTATTCTTACCACATTTTACAAATACTCAGACTAAATTGTAAAGAAAATACATAACTTGCCAAAACCAACAAATTAGTAAGTGGCTTTTACAGCATTCAAGCCTGGGCCACATGACGTCAGTTATTGCCATTACATTATATACCTACATGTCTAGTTCATACATAGATTTATTCTATAAATATTTATTGAATCAGACAGTGAGGAATCAGAGTTGAAACACACCATATCTACTCTCAAAAATCTAGCAGAGGAGTTTCTTTTAGCTTGATCAAGCAGAGGAATGGACAAGAAGGCATTTTAAAAATATGTTCCGATTAATCTAGAATGCTATTTCCATGAGAGTCAGTATTTTGGTTTTGTACACTGCCCTCACACTAACACCTAGATCTGTATTTGATTTGTTATGAACACACAAAGTTTAATTAATTAATCTATTAATCCTAAATGTTCTTCCATCCAGTTTCAGAAAGTATTTGTCAGACTGCTGCCAACTGGAAACAGATATATGGGAACCAAGATAGCAGTGGGTGGGAGCACAGACTTTGGAATCAGAAGCCTGGGTTAAAATGAAGCCTCTCTAACTTCCTACTCATGCAAATTGGGCAACTAATACTTATAAGAAGGTAAAATGAGAATCAAATGAGGTAATATAAGCAACATTCTCAAATGAATGACTGTCGCCCAATTATTTCATGAATAACTGAATGGTTGGATGGATGAATGGTAGGAGAAATATGCCCTAGAATGAAAGGGGTTTTTTTCATAGATTTATTCAAGAGCATTACATATCGGTCAAAATAACAAAATTCACTGCAGTAGGGATCTCTACTACAAAGGTACCAAAGAAAACTCACAGCATGCATTTTGTGAGTTTAGTTATTTTCTGCTGTACCTAATACAAGCATTTACCTTAATGAACAGCACTGCAATTTCAGTTAATTGTATTGCAAATGTTAATTACTGTGCTAACTAAATTACGAATTTATTTAATTCCACCATTTAACAGAAGGGAATATTAATCAAAATAAGAACAGTCACCTTTTTTCTCAAGTAGGATATCATAAAAATCAGTTTGTTCTTTTTATCAACTCATTTCACATTACTCAAAATTTATGTTAACAAACTTTGTGGAGAAGTTTTACAAATAAGGTGATGGAGAAGAAGGTACTGTCTTGGGTTTCCTACAATAAAATAGTCTCTAATAATTTCCCTTTGCATTTTTATTCAGAAAAAATGTTTTTCTTATACGAAAAGAGTTGAACAACTTGAGTTGCAAAAAATATAATTTTCTTCCTTCTTATTTAGGCAAATACAAATAATATAACATCTAAATCCAGTGAGTAGGATTTCAACATTTAAGACAAGTTGGAAGATACAGGTATTTTTGTTTGTTTTGTAGAGGTTTATTATTTGTTCTGTTTTTTAAGTTCAGGTAGAGAGAGAGTTTGAGACATTACTACACAGATCAACGATTAAAAGTACGTGTTACTCCAGGATGCAGTTGAAATTTAGCCATACAATTGTCACATGCTACTCATCCTTTTTTTTTTTTTTTTCCTTTTTGTCTTTTTTTTACTGACCAGTAATGGGATCACAACCCTCGGTGTTGCGCCTGCACTGCACTCAGCCAGTGAGCGGGAACCGGTCTCCACATG
>NW_007730185.1:52253-56075 GCF_000696425.1 Galeopterus variegatus
GGCGGGAGCGCCGCCACGCTCCCAAGTGGTGCACTCTCCAGTGCGCCACCGGGCCGGCCCCTACTCATCCTTTTTAAACATTTTTTTTAAAGCAAACTTGAATTCTGATCCTTTTCCTTGTGTTTGAAATTGATTATGGAACAACCAAATAACTATGTGTCTAACTGCTATATTGTTGTCATGCGTTTTATTTTTATTCTCTCACCTTAAAATGTCAATTAAGCATCACAAAAGTAATAAAGCAATTACTACTCTAATGCAGAGGGAGATGGAAACAGAAGCCATGATATTTGTATTAATTACAATTATTTGTATTGCTTTAATCACTTGCATTCTCACAAATACTTGTGGAATTATGTACCATTATTTTATTGACAAGTTCGGAAAAATTAAATGATTTGCTCAAGTTCTGACACTCAAGTTCAGTAGTGAAAATTGAATTCAAATTCAATAATGTCTGACTCCAAACTTCTCACTCCTGCCAACCCCACACATGCAAACACACACACACACACGCACACACACTCAATCACATGCCACAATAATTTTAAAAACAATTTGATGTAATATGGATCTGTTCTCAGAGTCTCCAAAGTGTTTTCAGTAAATTAACATTCTAAAATAAAAGAGATATTAGGACTTTACTTTTAACATATATTGAAAATCACCTTATTATATTCTAATATATAGTGCTGGTGGGTATTTTTTGGATAAAGATGCTCTCATATGCTGAGGGTGAAACGGAGTAAGGCTAGGCCTGTGAACCAAACTGACTCCATTTTCCCTGCAGAGGACACTTTGTTATTTTTCCACTCCTCAGTCATAAGACCCACCCTGTGCATGATTACCCCATGGCCTTCCCTGATAAAATAAACTGAAATAAGAGGGGAACAGATATTCACTGAATTGCAAGCCCCAAGGCTTGTTGAAATATAACTGTTCTCTTTATTTAAAATGTATTATTCTCTACCCATTTTTTCTTTTCCTGTAATTATAAAAATTAAGTGACAGATTAACCTTAAAACTTCTATAGGAATTCTCACGTGTGCACAAAGCTTCAAGGTGTCCACTACAATGACCCTCCTGGGGTGACAATGATGAACACCATCGCCATCTTGGACCTACTGAGCCGGCACAAGGATGAAAGCCTTAACTGAGCATGCACCCATGATGCAACCAGGAAGAACAAAATGGACCACCTCCAGTGAGTCTGGCCTGTGCTCCTTAACTCCTGTCTTTGTAAAAGACCCTGAACAGATCCCCTCAGGGGGCTACCTTTACTGAAGCTACTCCCTTATGCATAAGTCTATCCCATCTTTTAATAAAATGCTGCTTGCTTCTACTGCTGGGTGCAAATTCATCTCGATGACCCAAGAGCCTAATTCAGAACAAGCCAGAAAGTAAGGGGACTCTGGGTGCCGTTAATGGCCCTGGGATTTTCCCCATACAGCATACGTGCTGCTGTAATATCTGCACCAGCAAAAATTGGAAAGCCTTGGGCACCAGAGGAGTCTCTAGCTGCTAAAGGCAAGTGGCCACTGTGACTATTTTGCTACCACATCTCTGCTGCTGTTAAGTCTCTCCTGGAGCCCCTGGCCTACATTCTGACAAGACAATGCTTTATTCTCTTTTACTCTCCCTTTTTCCTTCCTTTTTCTTCTTTGCCTTTCTCTGATTTTCTGAGCCCTCTTCTGCTGTTCTGTATAGGTGCACCTCTTCTCTCTTTGTTTGGTTGCTTGGATAGACATTTAATTGAGTACCAGTAATCTGAATAAGCCTTCCAATCCTTGCACCAACTTTTGGAATTTTGAGTCATTTGTTTAGTGTGAGAGGGCCAGCTGTGCCTGGTCTATCTGTTATGGGGGCGGGGGGGGTGGGGGGGGGGGTGGGGGTGGATATAACTTCATCTCAAACACAAGGACATAAAAAAGCCTTTTCTCCATATTCTTAAAAAAAGTTGTTACTATCTCTCAAGACAAAAAATATGTCAAATGCTTCTACTTTCTGGTGACAATTTTGAAGTATGTTCAAGGATATTTATTACAGCATTATTTTTAGCCAAGGAATTACAAGCAAACATTTTCTTCAATAAGTAGTAAAATAAATTATAGTAAATCAACAACATGGAATATTACAGTTATTTAAAAAAATGGGTTGATCTTCCAATTCACAATTGGAAAACCACCATCACTTATTGACAATTTTAAATAATGCATGAAAAATGCATGTTCACAGAAAATGCTTTCCATAATTATTCCATACAAACAAAAAAAGTGGAGATTTAAAATGTTCAGATTATTACATATTAAGTTGTTAATAATGGTTACTTCCAGGGAAATTAGTATATATGAGGGACTGGTGATAAAGAATATGTTCACCTTTTATTCTATATCCTTCTACATTTCTTGAACATTTTACAGGAAAAAATGTATTTTTAAATTACTTGTATAAAATAAATGTGGTATAAAAATTTAAAATAAAAAAAAACAAAAACACTAACCATAAGAAGTTTTGATCTAGCAATGGCCTTATGATTTTTAATTTATAAGTCACTGAGATAGAATCTAATACACAGTTGGCACAGGACTTTAAAATTGAAACCTTGCCATCTCTTGAAATAGACCCATACTCATTGCTATCATAAAAAAAAAAAAAATTGTAATGACTAGTTTCTTCTAGTGTGGGAAGAAAGAAGAGTAGAGCAGATAATAGAAAAATCTAAGAAAATATTTAAAGATAACTTCCCCAATCAAATTTTCAGGTAACTTCATGAATTAAGTCATTGCTTTTTGCCATGGAGGTGAGTGAAAAGATAATTCTCTGATGGTTGAAAAAAGGTAAAGGCATTTCCTCTCTAAGCAGAGGAATATGGTCTTTTATTGAAAAGAGGAAGGGCTATGAACAATGAACAAGAATAAACAATGCAAAGGTGCTTTAGAATCATTTTTGCCATTTTGCTGTCAGGTAATTTAACGTTTGGTTAAAAAGAAGACTAATGGTTCACACAATTTGCATTTTCTAGCTGCACTCATTTTCAAAAAACTTTGGAGACAGGGTAGGAACTGGATCAATTTGATTGTCAGGATCAGACGGGTTGAAGCAGTGATCACCTGTACTCAGCATGCGCCTCTTCCTCGCTAGCCACCACACTGGAATAGGTCTGTATACTTTGGTCCCTGGCCTCTAACTTCAACTGTATGGGATTTACATAAAGCTCAGACTTCCCTTTCTCTATACAGCTTCCCAAGACTGATCTTCCAGACTTTCTTTCTGATTTATGAGACATCTAATAACACTAACTTTGCAAATGTGAACTAAGAATAAGTATTTCTAATAAAAATTTTCCAAGGTAAAAGACCAATATAACCTATTATCCAAAAAGATGCTTGGACAGAAGTGATGGGTGGAATTGATTCCACTGTAGTAACTCATGAAACCTTGCAGGTAGTGCCATTAAGAGGGGTGCATCTAGCCCTGTTTTGGGGTTATTGCACCCCTATCCGAAAACAGAGAACAAAAATAAGTCCTGAGTTTGAGGAAATAAATAATATGCCTTCTACAAGCAGAGTGGGGAAATGCGTAATTATCCAGAAGCTTATGCCAGTTAGAGGACTAATTAAATAATTTTTTGATCTCTCAATATATGAGTGAAAAAAAAAAAAAGAAAGAAAAAGAAAAGAAAAACCAACCAGGAGTGAAAGCAAAACCATTCAGGGATCATTTTCTATGAATACGGTTAAGTCAAAATGAGCGTATTTAAAATTTTTACTTTGCTTTTCATGTTAACTCACTCTGTAGATAAGAAGTTGAATATTTTTATTA
>NW_007730185.1:56544-72705 GCF_000696425.1 Galeopterus variegatus
AGAGTGGGGAAATGCGTAATTATCCAGAAGCTTATGCCAGTTAGAGGACTAATTAAATAATTTTTTGATCTCTCAATATATGAGTGAAAAAAAAAAAAAGAAAGAAAAAGAAAAGAAAAACCAACTAGGAGTGAAAGCAAAACCATTCAGGGATCATTTTCTATGAATACGGTTAAGTCAAAATGAGCGTATTTAACATTTTTACTTTGCTTTTCATGTTAACTCACTCTGTAGATAAGAAGTTGAATATTTTTATTATGTTTTATTTTCAAATAAGAATTCAAGGTAGGATGAGGTTGAGTGGACAAGGATATTAGAAGAAAAAGAAGTTTCATGCTTCTTCTTTCTGTTCTTTTACTTGAAGGGACTTGCCTACTCTCAATTCTTCCTGCCCACAATTTGTCTAACGCATTATATACTGTAAGATTTATCTCAGTTTTTATTTCCCCAGGTCCCAAAGTACTCCAAACAGGCTTTTACTGTGATACTTGACAACACTCTATTAAAGTGATCTGCTGAGTGTCTCTGTCACCCTCTGAGACTGTGAAACCGTGAACAATGAACACAGAAATCTTGTTTATTTGCCTTTATAGGTCCAAGTAGAATGTCGCACAATGCCTAGTGATACCATTTCCAACATGGGATGAAAAACTGTAAGAGAATGTGCCAAACATTGTGCATATACAATATTATGTATAAGTTCATTTCAACCTACATTTAGGCAGTTTTTATTTCCCTCTTTTTGCAATTAGGAAAATAATACTAAAACAAATAAATAAGTTTTTTGTTGTTGTTGTTGGTTTTGGGTTTTTTTTTTTTTACACAGCTAGTAAGTGGTTGATTAAAGATTCAAATCCTGAGCTATGTCATTCCCAAACAAGTGCCATTTCTAATTCAATATAGTAGTGTGCATGCTATAAAGGAAAAATGAATAAATAACAAGCCTGTGAACTAAGGTTTTGGTCAGGAAATGGCCTTTTATTATTAATGTTGTTTCCACTTGATTTGTCAAATGTCTTACCACAGGAGGTAATTAAAAAGCTATCCTTAGTCTAACTGTAAAGGTGGGAGCATGGATGACTGATAGAATTATGATGAAATTTGCAAACTAGAAGGGTGTATGTACATGGTATGTGTGTGTATGTGTTTTGTATATTTGTGTTGTAGGTTAACATTTACATATATAGACCTGTACATAAGTAACAAGACAAATTATTTAAAACTGCTAAGTTACTAGCACAGATACAGGCTTTCTGTTAAAATTTTCCTTGTATTCCAGTAGCCCAATTATTATTTACAGAGAGATGTAGAGAAGATAACTTACTGGAGAAAAAATAAAATAAAAAATAATTTATATTGCCAAATAACCACATAACCTATTATATATTTAGAAAATTCACATACAATTTGAAGCAGAAATTTCTAAGTATAGGAATCTAGGCTCAATAAGGAATTAGTTAACTGCAAAATTAGCACACCTCTGCACATATATACAAAGCTATCCATGTAAGGTTAATACACAGTGTGTACAGATGTGTGTGCATGTGCATGTGGATATCCAGACAGACTTTCTGAGTTATATGAAACTCATTACATGTTTTTTATAGTATAAGATATTAACTGTATATAAAGGTATAACTCTTTTTTAAAATGGCCTTGTATTAGCTATTGAAAAAGAGAAACATTCTGAAATGTGAATCTCTCTCTCCCTACATTTTTCAGTTTGGGCAAGTTAGGGATGTTATATAGTAGGCATACCTATATTCTACTAAATATGCATATTTCTTTCTTCTTAGATAATCATTCACTTTGAAATATCTCACAGAGAGGATCCAAGAAACAAAAAAAGAACGTGTACACTACTGTGATAATTTGACCTGCTTTGCTGGATGCATAAAATGCTAGTATAATGACAGACTGTTAAAAACAGCTAATGAGCCTTTTTTTGTTGTTTTTTTTTGTTTGTTTTTTTCTAAGATGTGCTATAATGTGGAGTTTGTCACAGGGTAGTTCTGAGATGACTTTTTCACTATACTCAAGAACCAGAGTAATTATCTCCTGACTTTGCCTGTGCATATATAAGCAGCATCTGCATTATGCTGCTATCATTAACACAATAATTAGGAAGGCTATCATGGTCTCAAACACTGGTAAGTGATGAGACTCCACCTCATAAAATGTTAATTAGAGGAAAAATTACCATATTTTAAATAGAGAAATCATCTTCTCAAAATATATCTCTTCTGAATCTCTTTGCCAACATCTCAACTTTGTTTACTACTGCTACTCATTATTACAGCCATTAGGACTGGTTAAGCTTGGAAGTGATTGTGTACTGATTATGATTTTGGGGGCATTAACTCAAAATTTTAAAAAATGCCTTTGTGGTATTTGTTTGAATGGACAGGAAAGCATGTACTGTAAGCTACATACCAATGCAGTTAAAGGTTATGAGGAGAATTCTTAACATGTTATTGAGATTGCACTTAACAAGCATAGTTATCTATTTCTAAGTATAGTTTTGCTACTTCACTGAAATAGAACAGAATATATTATTTTTTTGTCTTTTTTTGTCGGAGAGAAGCATGCATCTTTTCATGACTGCAAAAACAAACAATCAAAAAGTATTAAAAAAATAAAGAAGCTTAAGTTGCAGGTACAAAACTTATATATAATAATTTAAAATTACATATATTTGACACAATAATTAAATGACTGCAAAAACAAACAATCAAAAAGTATTAAAAAAATAAAGAAGCTTAAGTTGCAGGTAGAAAACTTATATATAATAATTTAAAATTACATATATTTGACACAATAATTACCCTATTTTCTTATTATTTTTCCCATATTTCAAAACTGATTATTATTTACCCATTTTTAATGAGCCTGATTGTTCAGACAATGATCTTTTTTATCCATATCAATAAAAGAATTACCTTCAGAAAATGAAGAGCTGAACATCAACTGAGATAATTAGTTTAGCTGGAATAAAAGATCATTTTTAATTTTATATATTTCTCATTTGAAATATATATTTGTGAATGTTTAAAGAATGTTTATTAATAAATTGACAAGACAAATTTAAAAATACCATTGAATCAGAGGACTCAGATATCTTGAGGATTTCTTAGTCTCACTTTCTCTCTCTTTCATTTAAAATTTCTCAGACAGGACTCTGCAATTCCTGTCAACCTGAAAAAGTACCCAGACTCTGAGCTGCCCTGATAGTGCACAAAGACTGAGGCAAGCCCACACTCTAAAACAGGCTGTTTCAATTTTATAGTCCATTTAACACTTCATTTTTATGCCCAAAGTTCATTTTAGTCTGCAGTGTTAAAATTCCAGCATTTATCTAATTTGAGGAATGGGTTTAGATTAAATGTACAAAAAATCTAGTCTCCAGTGTGTAATAGGGGTGAGAGTCATTCTGTTTATAACTTTGAAAAACGTACTTGATTTTTAAAACTTACACAAAATGAAGTCTTACTTCAAAAGAGCTACAAAATATACTCTGAAAATAGTGTGAGCTCCACTAACATATGGTGCATAGATCATCTAATTGATATGCAATGTCAAGGGGAGCTGTTGGGGAAAAAAATGTGTGTAGTAGATGTGCATGGACATTATACAGACATTTAAGTTTAGAAAAGTATAGGAAAAATAAGAACTTTTGACTTCCTTTGGCATAAACACAGCTTCTAAGAGATAAATATGGAAGTCTTGTCTTAGATTTCTTTTGGGATGAAAATTCCGATTCTGACTTAGTTTTCTCAGGATTCTGTAGATATCCATGATCAGGATGACTTCATAAGCTATGTGTGCAGCTGCATAGGACCCACACTTAGAAGGGCCCTATGCTTGTTTGCTCTGCTGTTACCATCTCAGAATTCTTTAAAATTTTTCAACAAGAGGCCCTACATTGTAGTTTTTTATTGGGTCCTAGAAATTATGTCTTTCTTTTTTCTATATAGTATAAATTGAATTTCTTTCTTAAGAAAGCAATACTGAAAAACATCAGTTAGAAGAGGCATCATTTCTCCTAAGTCGTGGATTGACAGAAATGGCAAGAGAACAAGGAAAGTTCCAAAAGTAACCACGCTGAGATTCTCAGGCTTTTTAGGCTTATCAAAACAAAATGGCCTGCAGAGACTGTTCTTCCTATTCAAAACCATAGCTTTTGTGTTTCTACTGTAAACATACAGTTTTGTTGGTGAGGGATGGCATTATTTGATGTTAGGTGCTTTTGAAGCTCTGTTTTCTAAAAATTAAGCACAATAATTATACACCAACGTATCATGACTCTACACAAAATAAGCAAGATAATTTGTTGCTAGGCATTTATTTGCCAAAAGTAGGGAATTCAACAATATCTTTGCTATAAAAGACAGGCAAGGTGAATGGAGCTAATAGAAGTAGCCCACTGACAATATTAAGATTTCATAATGTAGATACAGTAGGTCAATCCTTTTTGGAAGAAATGTGAATTCAGACAAATGTATCAGTATCTCTCAATTGTATTGATAAAGACAGGGGCTGCAATATGTACTGAATGGATAGAATAGAGTTGATTCTTCATAAGCCATATTTGTTGAATAACATTAAGTAGGAAGATGTTGATTATGTTTGCACAGCGATGAAGATGTTCTACTATTAGTTAAATATGCTTTCTAAGTACATAGAGACTAGTAAGCCGCATTCAGCTAGAGGAACTAAAAGTAAGATTTATGTTATTATTCCCTGGTTAAATTTACATTTTATAAATTGTCCTTTTTCATGACCACCTCAGGGTTCTGCTCCAATTCAATATTAAACCATGTACCATCAAATATTAATGAGAAAAGTCAGATCCATTTATATTTTATGCTGAAATGTAGCCAATTCTTCCATGATGATAACGCAGTTACTGACTAATTTTGAAGTGCGTAATGGATTTTTAACTTATCTATAACGGGTTGCAGCCAGATGTTATGTAAGATAGTGAAGGGAATAAAAAGATCGGCCAATTCTTCCATGATGATAACGCAGTTACTGACTAATTTTGAAGTGCGTAATGGATTTTTCACTTATCTATAACGGGTTGCAGCCAGATGTTATGTAAGATAGTGAAGGGAATAAAAAGATCTTAACATTACAGCATAGTAACAATCTAGTACAGGAATGCTTGAGTTGGTACAATGCTACGTGACTGATGCATTTATGGTAAATATTAATTATCCCCCCCCATATTTTTGTTTTCTCCAACATCTACAATGTAGTCTCCTCATTATCTTATGTAACTAAGTCATTCAGAAATTCAGGGGCCATACTTAGTGAGGAGCACGGGAATGTTAAACAGCAGCATCACAAGGAAAGAATTTAATATACCATCTATTTCTATTTCCTTGTCTCTCACTTGCTCCATTCTATTGCCTCCCCAATTATTCCATCAAAACAGTGATTTCTGAGCTCTTTAATAACCTCCATACTACTAAATTGAATGATCACCTTTTTCCATCTATCCTTCATTAGCGTCAGGGGCCATACTTAGTGAGGAGCACGGGAATGTTAAACAGCAGCATCACAAGGAAAGAATGTAATATACCATCTATTTCTATTTCCTTGTCTCTCACTTGCTCCATTATATTGCCTCCCCAATTATTCCATCAAAACAGTGATTTCTGAGCTCTTTAATAACCTCCATACTCCTAAATTGAATGATCACCTTTTTCCATCTATCCTTCATTAGCACTACTCTGCTGAAAACACACTTTTTTTCATGAAACTCTTACCTTCTCAGATACTAGGATTTNATGCTGAAATGTAGCCAATTCTTCCATGATGATAACGCAGTTACTGACTAATTTTGAAGTGCGTAATGGATTTTTCACTTATCTATAACGGGTTGCAGCCAGATGTTATGTAAGATAGTGAAGGGAATAAAAAGATCTTAACATTACAGCATAGTAACAATCTAGTACAGGAATGCTTGAGTTGGTACAATGCTACGTGACTGATGCATTTATGGTAAATATTAATTATCCCCCCCCATATTTTTGTTTTCTCCAACATCTACAATGTAGTCTCCTCATTATCTTATGTAACTAAGTCATTCAGAAATTCAGGGGCCATACTTAGTGAGGAGCACGGGAATGTTAAACAGCAGCATCACAAGGAAAGAATTTAATATACCATCTATTTCTATTTCCTTGTCTCTCACTTGCTCCATTCTATTGCCTCCCCAATTATTCCATCAAAACAGTGATTTCTGAGCTCTTTAATAACCTCCATACTACTAAATTGAATGATCACCTTTTTCCATCTATCCTTCATTAGCGCTACTCTGCTGAAAACACACTTTTTTTCATGAAACTCTTACCTTCTCAGATACTAGGATTTCTTTTTTTCCTTCCTGTATCTCTGGCTATTCCTATTTCTTTTCCTTGGCAGATTTAGCCTATTCTTTTTTATTAATTCAGGTCTTATTCCTGGTCCTTCAATTTTTTTTCACAGAAAATCTCACCCATGCCCAACACTTCAATTTACCACCGATATGACAACGACTCACACATGTATGCCTACACTGGTCATTATCTCTTTGGATCAAATCTATTTATTTTACTGGCTCACTGGAACTTGGACAGTGAAAACGTAAATGAAACTGAACCTCCCAGTCTACCAAAAAAATAGTCCTACTCCGGAAATGCTTTAACAATATATCCAGTTACACAAGCCTGAAATCTGAGACTCATTTCTCACACTTTTCTGTTGTGAGAAAACTTTCCAAAGTTTCTCTTTCTAAAACTTTACCAAGTTCTATAGTTTAGCCTCCTAAATATATATAAAAATTATTCACTTCTCTCCATCTGAACAGCAAACACTTGAATCCAAACAGCTGTCATTTCTTATCTGGACTAATGAAATAGCTTCATAAGTATTATGAGTGTTTATATTGACTTTACTAAACCTGTTCTCCAGTTCTCAGATTGAGCAATGTTTTAATGGCTTTCAGTGCCATTTAGATACCAGACTCCTACACTCCGAGCCTTTGCACATGCTGTTTCTCTCTCAGCAGCAGTACATGTCCTGCTTTCTCATCTCTGTTTTTCATGTGGCTAACCCTGTTATTTTCCAGATCTCAGTTCAAATATCACTTCTTTATGAAAGACATTCCAATCACTCTACTCCAGACTCGATCAAGGCCATTTTATTTGATTCTGTTGTTACACAGCATCCTCAAGTTTGTAGCACTGTTCAGAGATGAAAATTCACATTGATCTTTAATGATTCTGTAAATATGTATAAAAAATCATTTTACATAATTCTGAATCCTTGAGAGTAAATTCGATTTTAACTTACTTTAAGAAGATTTTACTCAACAGTTGTTGAATAAATCAATGATTATTTGGAAGAATAAATTAATTAACTGATAAATATATGAAAGCCAATTTACCCAAAAAACTGTTTAGGACATTTCAATAAGATAAAGCAAGAGCTTTGGATAGTTTCAACAGTAGATCCAGCTTCTTTCCTTTGTTACTGTATCCCTAACTATTATTATTTTCTTTTTTCCTTCCTCCATTTTGCCTGCTTGCCTGCATTTTTTTGCAGTCACAATTGAATACTTAGCATTGAGCTATATGCATCTTAGACGCTCAATAAACTGTTAAATAAATTAATGAATGAGAATATAACACTTCCTGGTTATATAATTTTTGACAATGTTATTCATTTTCTATGTTTCTCAGTCAATGGTCAAACATAATAACAAATAAGATGTCTACTAAAAGAGCTATTTTGAAAACTAAGTAGAAAAAGAAAACTTATTGAAGTATTTTTTAAACTCAAGAATTGACACATATACAATTGTCATCATCATTTTTGAATGTCTATTACTATTTTATTTGTTCTGTAAGCTATGCAAATCAAAATTAAGTCCTGTACAAAAAATGGCTTTGTTATATCATAGTGTTTTAGTATTAAACTAAATCTTTACTCTTACAGTATTTCCATGGAGTTCCTTTGTGAAACCCAGGGAGATTGCAGTGGGTGTTCTGGACATCACAAGATTTTACACAAAGCCCACCCAATACAGACTACTGTCCATGGTTTTCTAATCAAAACATTTGGTTCTTTTATGAGTTAGTGTACTTTAGAGAGCTACTCAGGCCTATGCTATTGAGGTTAAAGTTCTTAAGAGAATGCTTCTGAGCCTTCCTAGCGGGCAGTTAGGGCAGCTATCCCAGTAAATCCAGATGGACTGTACACTGACAGTACACTCACTCCACTTGCTGTTGAGAGAAACTGCACTGAGAGTAAATTCCCAACAGAAAATAAAGACAAATTTCACTATGAGTAGAGGCCATTCCCCAGATTTTTCAAAGGGATTAAAAAAAAAAAAATGAGGGAGTATATCACTCAGAATTTGTGCTGTTTTCCCTCAAAAGAATGAGTTAGACATAAAGGTAAGGTTTATGCAGAAACTCTGGCATAAAAATGATTCTATGACTCTGACTTCTGCACTTGTCTCCCGCATATTTTTTTCTATTTCTCATTGTTACATACAAGTAATTGATTCTAAGCAGTCATCTAATATGTTTTCACCACAGTGATGCTTTTAGGGCATCTCTCCTGTGCTATCTTGCCATTTTAATTCACAACCAATCTTTTGTTTTTGGACTCCAATACTTCTAGATATGTTTGTTAGCATTCACTTTTATTTAAGAAGACCCCATGAGCATATTTTATATTAATGAACATTATCATACAAAGTTATTTTCAAGGCATGATGATACTTGAAATATACCAGTACATTTAGTTAATTGTCCTTTGTTAAAACTGTAGGGTGTTTGGCTTCTTTCTTTTTTCTTTTACATGTTATATAGACTCTTTGGATTTAATTTTTGTTTCTACTCACTATTGTTTTCTCAGGATAAATTCCTATTGCTGTCGTTTGTGGGTAGAGAAATAGAATACGAAGCATATAAGCACTCAATGAATGTTTGTTGAGTGAGAAATTTTGAATAAACAAATGTTTGTAAGAGCTGATTCCGCCTTGGATATCATCTTCTCCCCAAAGAATGAAAATAAATAACAAGGAGACATGATGTTTTGATCATTCCAGAATGGCAGGCTGAAGAATGGCATGCTATCATTTTATTTTTTTATACATTTGAAAACACCAAGCTGTGCCAAACAGCTTCGTTTCTTAAAATTGTTTTTGTAAAGTATATACTGGTATTTAACCTAAGGTTGAATAGAGATACATTTGGGAGAAGAGATGCTCTTTCATTTGTTTTCTTTTTTTCATGCAATATTCAAATATTAAATAAAAACAACTGTGAAAATAAATTCCGAAATATTATAAAAATGAAACTATCGTTTTAAGATTCATGTGACAATTACTGAATAACGCTCATGTAATATCTACTCTTGTTTCCTTTTTTCCCATGAAATGGATCCAAACTATAAAGGAAAATCTGTCTTTGAAACTTCACTTATGGGCTAATCTTGTGTTATAATCACTTTCTTCATAGGAAATGACTGCACTATTATTATTTATTTATTTATTTATTTACTTATCTATCTATCTATTTATTTATTTATACATTTTATTTTATTTTGTCAATATACAATGTGGTTGATTATCTTAGCCCATTACCGAAACCTCCCTCCTTCCTCCCTTTCCCCACTCCCTCCCAACAACCTCATAACTGTTTGCTTGGGAAATGACTGCATTAAAGTAATATTATGCAATAATTATGGTTTTTGAAACTGAATGCTTTCCAGATTGTTTTAGCCAATTTCTAAGTCACATAACTTATTTTCAGTTCTCTTACAAAATATTTGAATATAAATAACTTTAAATTATGTACCTATATCTATATTTGTAATTTTCTATTTTCTTTGTAATACAGAATTTAACTTTATAATGAAAAAGTTCCATTAGATTTGGTTATACCTGTAGCAATAACCTATGAACTTCTTTTCCTGCATAATATTTTCATTCATTCAACAAATATATATTGAATACCACCTACACAGGCATTGCTCTAGGCATAAAGAATTCAACAATGTAGAAAGCTGGCAAGCAAACTTGTTATTTGCAAAGTAGTATTTTAAAATTTGGCCTAGATTGAGTCCAAAATGAGCTTTCCATTTGTTCTCTGCTGAATTGAGTTTATCTAATCAGTCACAGTCTTAGCCTATATATTGGATAATCATTTTTTTTATATTGAAAAGTCAGACATCCCATTTCCAGTACTCATGATGAAGGATATTTCCCTTTGCATCCTCACACTTTATTAAGTTTTCTGACTTATTTCTTTCCATCCATTTGTATGAACCAAGTACTGATTTAATGGACTTGCTATCTTAGGACCCATTTATTAAATTTTCAATCTTCTTTTAAAGTCTCAAACTAGTTCTGTGATTTAAAACTAGCAGATCATTACTCCCTTGTTTTTTGCCTAAAATAGTGCATAAATTTATTTTATATTTAGAACTCAAAAGTGTTATTTTACATTAATATAGATGCTTGGTGCTGATACATAAAAGCTATTGATTAGAATATGTTAAAGATTCACAATAAGACAAAAGAACAGCAATTTGGAGTTGTCACAGCACGAAATGAGTCTTATATTGTGAAGGTTCTTCTCAAAATCTATTCCTGTAGCCCACAAATATATTTAATTAATTATGTTTCAATAAAAAAAAAAAAGTCTGTTCCAAGTCGAAGATTCAATGAGTCTGTGATCATTTGCTTAAAGGTCAATTTGAAATGCATATGCAAATTTTATAGTAGGATGGTGTTATGTCCAGTTTCATAGCCCTTGCACCTATAATATTATGCCTAGCATTTAATAAACATTGAATAGTAATTAATACATCAATAAATAAAGTATACCTACACAAGTTGGTAACCTCACCAATACTACCATGAAATGACCCTAAAGCAGTAATTTGAAAAGTGTTGTCCTTGGGAAACTATCTCAGTAATGTTACTCTTTTCTCTTTAACATTAGCAAAAGGAAAAAAAGGGTCATTCTGGCAGGTGGGTAGACTGTCGGTAATCCTTGAGTTGACCTCAGAGTAAGCTAAGGCAGCGACAGTGAGCACTGAGCATTATGCTAAGTGATGCTCTGTTACTCAGTCAGATGGCCAGTACAGTCTGACAACATGAAATAAAGTGTTTGTGTATATGTGTGTGTTCTTTTTTTTTTTTTTCCTTTTTTGTAGGTCAAAGAGAAATAACGTACACATTAGAGGGGGAAATTAGTTATAAATCACCAATCTCTAAACAATTCTCATTAGAAACAGCATCATGTTTAGGAGCCTGGAAAATAGACTGTCTGAATTCACTCAATTATGTCATTTATTAATTGGAGAATTGAGAAAATTTACTGAATATATACATATATTAATTGATATATATATATATTTAAGTTTTGAGTATTGAGAAAGGATACTTAATATACATATACACACACACACGTAAATAAGTTTTGTCTGTTTAGAAATAATATTCTTCTGTTTTTCACACTTTAAAATGCTATCAATACTATCATTTCTGATTTTCTATGCAAATGTGCAAATACCTGGGATATATAGATTGATTTGAAGCAAAAAAAAGTGATTTGGGTCAAAAATGATGTTCAAACACATAAATTTTCCTAAGATCAAGAGGAAATGTTTATGTTCAAAATTTATAGTATCATATAAATAAGTCACCAGGTTTTGACAATATAACAATCTCAACTAAGCAAGGTAAATGAAGTAAACCCACATCCAAGCCCATCTGAACAAAACTGAAGATACACAAGTCAAAAGAAAAGGTAGAAGTACACAATAAGGTTTTGCTAACTGCAGGCACTATGTTGCGCAGCAGATCCCTAGAATGGATCCATCTTGCATAATGGATACTTTTGTACCCTTTGACTCATACCTCCGTCTGTCAACCGCTATTCTAATGTCTGCTTCTATGAATTAGACTATTTTAAACACTTCATATAAGTGGAATCATGCAGTACCTGTCCTTCTGTAACTGGCTTATTTCACTCAGCATAATATCCTCCATGTTCATCCATGTTGTCATAATAGCAAAATTTCCTTCTTTTTAACCACTGAATAATATTCCATTGTTTGTACATACCACATTTTTCTTTATCTATTCATCTGTCAACAGATACTGTCTTCCATTTAAATTAAATATCTCCTAGATATTTAAATTAAATATCTTGATTGACAGAAGATGTTTTTACTAATTTCAGGATAAAGGCAACTTAATTCAATGAAAATTTACCAAGCTCTTAGCTGAAGATTGGCTTCTTTCGAGTCACAAAATGGCAAAAGGCCACAAGCTTGTTAATACTCTGGGTCACTCGTGGTCAGTATGAGTTATTAACAATCAGACCTTGAGATAAAAAAGCCAAAGACATTGGTTAATTTTTATAGCTTTGAACAGCTGCCACTGTCCATGTTCATACTGAATTACTGATACTACAATCCTAGTAAGTTGTTTTGAAAGTGAATGTCCTTGATGAGAAGTGAAGATGAATCAGGGGAAATAATTCACCATTCTTGGAAAACATTTTACAGCTCACAAGTAAATAATATATATTTTTATATGTTTCTGACAGTTTATTACTATATGTTCTGTTCATTAAATGCCCTGTTCATATCAATCTGTTACTAAATCTCTGTTATGTTGCTTTGTATTTAAGAGCAAGAGTGTTTACAGTTCACAATAAGCCTATGAATGTATTGAAGTCAGTTATGTAAGCACTTGAACTCAGGAATAGCTCACTCTAGCATATAATGTATATATTCTGGGCCACTGTTAATGAATCTTACATTACTCAAGACTATATCTGAATATTTTCCAAATTAAAAAAAAATAGCTTAGAACTTTAAGTCGCAGACAAAACACATCAACATTAATTATTTTTTCTTCTGCATTCCATAGAGTGTTTTTTCTGGTCTTGTTAAAAAGTAAAATGGTACTTTTCCTGAACTATTTTTATTAAAATATCAGTATTACATGTTTTACCTCTTCTTAAAAATGTTTTCTCTTAAAAAAGTTTCTATATCAGCTACTGTTTTAAAGGCTGAAGACTATTGAACTTATTTCTATGGTAACATTCATAAAATAGACAGGAATAAGACTTTGTGTCAATATGATTTATATAAAAATATTGTACCTAATTTCCAAGGTGCCACTCCTATGTACATATGTAGAAATCTAGTCTCAATTATACTTTCACCTTTTTAATTTCTACTTACTGCTTCCCTTCAAGCTCTAAAAGTATTTTAAGTTGAAAAATACATCAAAAACAAAACTGGTTTGAAGCTAGTTTCAGCATTAACCTTCACATAACACAGCGAGTTCCTCTTTTTTATGTTTTCAGCTTTGCACATTTCCGCAAACCCGTGCACATAACGTGAGACTTAGACCAAGGATTTCTTTCAATCTGCTAAGAGAAACCAGTAACATGATTAATAAGAATTATTTAAGAAATATAGCAAGGCAAGGTATCCAAAAATACTATGACACAAAACTTCCAATGCTCTCACCTCTTTAGAGAAAAGAAAGAAGGACATCTTTTTGATCAGGTAATGAAAAATGCTTTGCCTGAACATAGTCTTGGATGTACAAATTCTCTCATTTTTTGGAACTAGCAGTAAAATACATGCATCCATTCTTTCTTTTGTCTTTGCTTCATAGAATATTATTTGAGGTAAAAGGAAAAACATTTTTTTTTTAACTTCCATGATACTTCTGACACCAAATGTGTGGGTTTGATTTCCCACACTGACCAGTTCTCCAACTCTTTGCACACCATTTGGGTATCCTAAAATTCAACTCTGATGCTAACTATGCAGTTAGCACAGATGCCACAAATTAAGGGATCAGTCTCTCAAGACTGCTCCCAACTTCAGACTCCAGTCACAAGTCCTAGGTTGTCACCTGCATTTCTGACCATCCAGCTGCAAATCAGGGGTTCCCACAAGCCCGTCCTCAGGTTTTACAATTTGTTCACAGAACTCAGGGAATCATTTTACTATGACTGTTCATTATAAAGGATACAACTCAGGAACAGCTAAAGGAAAGAGGTGCATTGGGCAAGATGTGAGTGAGGAATGTGAAATTTCCATGTCTTCTCCAGGGGAAACCCCATCCCAGCACTTTCATTGTTCACCAACCCAGAAGCTCTCTGAACCCCATCCTTTAGGAGTTTTATGGTGATTTCATTAACTAGGCATGACTGAGTAAATCATTGTCCACTGGTGATTGAACTCAATTCCAGCCCCCCTCCCCTCCCTGAAGATCAAGGGGTAGGGCTGAAAGTTACAGCCCTCTAACTGGTTGGTTCCAATGTCAACCAGCCCTCATTCTCCAAAAGCCATCTAATTGACATAAACACATATGTAGTTGAAGGAGGCTTATTATAAATAAAAGACGTTCCTACACTCCTATCACTTGGGAAGTTACAAAGGTTTTAGAAGCCCTGTTTCAGGAACTGGAGACAGAGACCAAATACATATTTTTTATTACATCAGAGAGGCATTTACACATTGATTGGCAAGCTGATTTTTCTAAAGATGGACCTGCTGTTTAACTTATTTTTCAAAAATTTACATACAGTAAAATTTACTTTTTGTGTGTGTACAGTCCCATGAATTTTGATAAACACATAGTCATCTAATATCATAGTCCAGATACAGAATAATTTCATCACCACCAAAGAAATCACCTCATGCTGTTTCTTTGTAACTCTTTGGGATTACAAAAGCAAATGTTTTTCAGGACAACTTCTATTATTTCTATTTTATAATTGTTGGAATTTCTTGTGATGTACTTTATGGTTAAAAGAGATTTACAGAAGCAGTCTATTTATTTTACTCAATGAATATTAAGTGACTACTAGATACCAGGCATATCAGGCATTTGGGATATATCGTTAAATAAAAAAGCCTTATAGTATTTATGTATTTTAACTGTGTGTGTGGGGGGGTGAGTAGTAAAAATAAGCATAGTAAATAAGAATATTACATAGTATATTAGAAAAAATACCCTACAGGAAAAAATAGAGATAGATTGGACATGTTGGCAATAGATGATTACAAATTAAATAGGGTGATCGTTAAGCAACTCATTCCAGTGTTATGAATATTATTCAAAATTCCTGTTTGATAGATAAACTAGAATTTTTATCTATTTTTACTGAATTTACTCAAATCTGTATTCAAATCAAAGTTCTAACTGAGTTCATAGAATCATATTTTTGATACTACTTTCTCTATATACTATTGTTTTTATTTCTAATTAAGCTCATCTCTTCATATATTTGACATAAGGAAGGAAATAAGTCTTAATATGAATTTGTAAAATTAAAATAGCATTTTTTAAATAAATAAATAAAATAAATAAAATAAACTGGCAGTTTTTAAAACTTAGGCATATGTATTAATTTGATAGAAGTTTAAACACATGAAACTTCATCTTCATCCTCCCATCCCTGGTGATGTCAACACATTTCTCACATCTGGGAAATTGAATACTATGGTGTGTGTCCAAGTGAAGCCAGCTAATCAGATCAAAGACTTTAGATGTGGAGGTCCAAATCCCATGAAATAAACAAAATAAGCAATCTGAAATAGAAAATCTTAAAGTCATAAGGAGCACAACACACACACATGTGCACACACACACATATGTGCACACTTCTACAGGTCTTTTATAGTGTCAAAAAATTAGGGAACTCTTCTACACTGTTGATGGGTCTGTAAATTAGTACACCCTTTATGCAAAACTGTGTGGAGATTTCTCCAGCAAGTACAGATAGAACTACCATAAGATCCAGCAATCCCACTTCTGGGTATACACCCAAAGCAATAGAAGTCATCAGATCAAAAGGATACCTGAACTCCCATGTTCATCACAGTTGTATTTATGATAGCCAAGACACAGAACCAACCTAAATATCCACTGACACATGACTGGATAAGGAAAATGTGGTATATATACACAATCAAATGCTACTCAGCCACAAAAAAAGAATGAAATTCTGCCATTTATAGCAACATGGATGAGCTTGGAGAAGATTATGTTAGATGAAATAAACCAGGCACAGAAAGAGAACTACCATATGTCCTCACTCATAAGTGGGAGCAAAGAAAGAA
>NW_007730185.1:73882-74912 GCF_000696425.1 Galeopterus variegatus
AGAGAGAGAGAGAGAGAGAGAGAGAGAGAGAGAGAGAAGCCACAATAAAACGAACTTTTAGAAGAAGAGAACAGCCCTATAGTTAGTAGAGGAGGGAAAGGGGGAAGAGGATAGGGATTAGGAAGTAATTGGGTAAGGAACATAAGGAATAATTATGGTTTGTAATGATGAACATGTTAATAATACTAGTTTGATCATGATGTACTGTGCACAAATAATGATAGCCAACTCTGTACCATATAAATGTGTACAATCAATTATGTTTCAATACAAAACAAATTTTAAAAAAGAAAAATTAGATAAGAGAGACTAGATAAAATTAGATAAGAGAATCAGGGAAACCCAGAACAGACAAGTATGGAATTGAGTAAGCAGGTGAGGTAAGAAATATAAACCTTCAAATTAAATAGCTGCTCAAATAAAATGATGAGATTCTTTTCCAACTTCCTTTGGTAACTCCCCACCCATTAGCAGCAACCGATATTTAATCTCCAAGGAGACTGGAGGATTTTTCCTAGATGAAACTGACCAGACTAGAAGTAAAGGTCTTCCGAATACTAACATTTCAGGAGGGTGGCTGCAGGGCAGCAACTGAAAACAATGAACACGTTTGCTGTTGGTGCTCTAAGTGAAACTCATCAATCATCAAGCCCTGGTCATCCTTACGGAGCTTCCAAACAGATTTTAAGACTTCATTCTCACATGAGAAGTGATGGCCAGGAATCACCAGAGTTGAGAAAAGCTTTTAATATTCAAGAAAGAATTCAAAACATACACATAAAGGGAAGAAGAAAATCGGAAAAAGTGATTTTAGTCCTCTATATTAATTACTGGGGATCAAAAAAAAAATTGTACTATATTTTCAGAAATTTTACATAATGTTTAATACATAGTATTTGCTCAGTAAACTGTTATGAATAGTTATAATAAAATTGAGTGTACACATTAAATACATGTGTATATATATACACATATACATATATATACTCATAAATACATGTGTGCATCTGCTTTAAAACCAATATAAAAA
>NW_007730185.1:76234-77594 GCF_000696425.1 Galeopterus variegatus
CCCCCCCCCAAAAAAAAATCTCTTTGTGATAGTAATGAAATGGCCATTTATGGGATAATATGCCAGCTAATAGCTGATTTCTAAACCAGTATGACTTCACCATACATCTGGATCTAAAATCTGACTTTATTGTAATTGATTAAGTGAGTAATCTATAATTAGTCCTGGGATAGTCCCTTTTTATAATTTATTTCTAACTCTGCAAATGATAGGTCCTCCTTCCTGATGAACTGAGACTGTGGTAACCTCCTCACCTCTTGGAGAAATAGAAACAAGATATAAAACATCAATCCCTGTGGTTTTCATTAAAGTGACAATTTGAAGCACAGTAAATGCAACGTGTTGTGGCTCTTTTAATTGAAGGTGTTACTTATCAACCCTAGATTAGTGAGTCTTTGACACTACTCCCCTTGCAGATGGAGAGAGAACTCAAATTCTACCTTATGACGCTGTTTCTGTAAATTAGATGTGTGAGAAAATGATATCCTCAATGTACAGCAAAGTGTTGAACTCCTGGCTAGTAGGACAGTGAATAAGCACATAATTAGGGAAAGAATCTCCAATTAGAAGAATCCTCTAACTTGCCAAGTTTTGGCAAAGTCTTCATTGGGCAACAACTGGCCTTTGACTAGGAAATTAATATTCCTTACCATTTCAAGTCTGAGATTCCTTACCATTCTCAATAAAGGAAGTTCCAGCCATGAAGATGGACCTTCATCCAAATGGGGATACTCAGAATTGGACGGAACTCCATTAAGAGATGATGATGAACAGCTCCCTAGACTGCCTGATACTGATTTAAGTCTTTGACTCTGGTTGAACCAGGTGGTAACAGGTGAGAAAATGTTTGAATTTTTCACAAGGCAGAATTGTCTCCAAGAAACCCGCTGATTACNAAAAATATTATATATACCCATATTAAAATTCTCATGTGCATTATGCTTTTTATATAATAATAATCTGAATTAGAAAAAAATGCTTTTGAGAAAAATGTATATGTATGCTGAAGAAGAAAAAATAACTAATGATTATTGAGGTTCAAAATGTGTGGGACAAAGTTCCACATTCTTTACATAAATTAAATGATATAATTATCACAGCAAATCATTTTCAAACTGAGGTGGAAATATTTATTCAAGTTACAGAGAGTGGGATATAATAGAGCCAATATTTAAACCCAGGATTTCTAATAAAGCACAAAAACCTTAAAGAAAGAAAATAATAAGAAAATATATTCTGACCAGTCTATGGAATTATTTTTAAACAATTGTAAATTTATGATCATTTAATCACATTTGATTCTTAAGATCCCCAGGTTTGGAATACTTGCAAGAATAAATATACTAAAGGGATACTTTGG
>NW_007730185.1:79109-79877 GCF_000696425.1 Galeopterus variegatus
ACTTGAAGAATATGTAATTATGTAATTAATTTACAATATTTCTGTCCTTTTTGTAAGAAATCTCGAAATTCATTTCTGATCTACCAAACTCATATTAATAAATGGAGTAGATATATCACTAGCAAATTTGATTAGACAACTCTTACGTTATTTTTTTAAACTTGTTATATTCTCTATTCTACAGAAGCCTGAGATTATATTTTACCACTTCCATTAGTTAGCCAGAGTTTAACCTCCATTAGTCTTTCAGATATTTTATGGTTGTTCACTGAAATTGCAGCACCAATTTAACCTACTGACATTTTTCTTTTGAGGCCTCTGTTAAAGGTGAGATACTTCTTTTCAACACAAATACACACCATCTAAACTGCCTTCTAGAAAATCATAGCCTTCACCAGAGAGTGGCATATTGACATTCACACCAAGCAAGGATACATTATGCAAGATCACTCACCAAAGAGATATTGCCTGTGGGCACAGCGAAAATCCAGGACAATTCTGAAGGATTCTGAAAATCTTCCATCACTTTTTCTGTCAGGCAAATATATCTCTTTGACAGTGTTACTTATAGAAGCATAAACATACTTTCATGAGCAATCAATCAGTTAATACAAAAAGGAAATTTGCCCAATATTTAAATCAGGATTTGCATATTTTTTAGTCTATATAGGGGTAAGATTTGCCTGGCTAGTCTTTAAAAATTGAGGTTAAGTGTTACATTTACACTTGATTCAATTTTTTTTTTTTTTTTTTTTTTTTTTTTTTTTT
>NW_007730185.1:80565-86433 GCF_000696425.1 Galeopterus variegatus
TTTTTTTTTTGTCCTTTTTGAGACCGACCGCACCGCGCTCAGCCAGTGAGCACTGTGAGCACACTGGTCATCCCCATATAGGATCTGAACCCGCGGCAGGAGCGCTGCTGCGCTCCCAGTGCCGCACTCTCCCGGGTGCACCACGGGCTTGGCCCTCACTTGATTCAATTTTTAAAAGAAACATTGTAAGAAGCTTATGAGATTTTTCATATCACATATGTTATAATGTAGTGGTTAGAACCAACCTAATTTTTTATGTAAGTTTTTTTTTAATTAAACTTTTTATTTTGAGATGATGGCAGCTTCACATGCTGTTTTAAGAAGTCATACTGAGTGATCTCATGTGCCCTTTACCCAGTTTTTACCAATGGCAACATATTGCAAAACTAGAATAATATTTCAACCAGGATATTGAGATTGATACAAAGTATAGAATATTTCCCTCACAACAAAGATCACTCATGTTGCTCCTTTATAGTCACACCCACTTCTCTCCTGTCCCCACCCATGCCTTCTCTCCTAACATCTTCTTGTTTCCCATTGTTATAGTTTTGTCATTTTAAGAATGCTGTATTAGTGAAATCATACATAATTTCGCCTTTTGGGTTTGGCTGTTTTCACTCAGCATAATTATCTGGAGATTCATCTAAGTTGTCAATAGTTGATTTTATTATTATTATTATTATTATTGCTGAATATTGTTCCATGGTATGAATGTGCCATTATTGTTTTTTAACTATTCACCCATTGAAGGACATCTGATTGGTTTCCAGTTTTGGGCTATGATTTATAAAGCAGACATGAATATTTGTGAACAAGTTTCTGTGTGAACATAAACTTTCATTTTTTGTGGCATAAATGGCCATAAGTGCAACAGTATAGCATCTGGTGAATCTATGTCTACTTTTATAGGAAACTGTCAAAATGTTCTGGAGAGACTTTACAATTTTGCATTCCCTCCTGCAATGTATGAGTGATTAGTTTCTCTGCATCCTCCCCAGTATTTGGTATTATAATTTTTATTCATTTTAGCCATTGTGATAGGTGTAGTGATAACTCATCATGGTTTTAACTTGCATGTTCTTAATGGCTAAATCTGTTAGACATCTTTTCATGTACTTATTTGCCTGTATCTTCTCTGGGAAAATATCTCTGTGTTTTCCCCATTTGTAATTGATTTTTTTTTCTTTTTTTTTTAAACATTAATTTTTGAGAATTTTTAAAAAGTATTTTAGATGATAGCCCTTTGTTAGATATTTGGCTTGCAAGTATTTATTTCCAATCTGTAGCTTCTCTTTCATCCTCTTATGATCTTTTGAAAAGCAGAAATTTTTATCTTGTTGACACTCATTATCAATTTTTCTTTTATGATGTCAAATCTAAGAAGTCTCTCCTAAAGATTTTTTCCCAAGTTTTTATTCTAAAAGTTTTATAATTTTACATTTTACATTGTAGCCCATTATTCGGTTTGAGTTAACTCTTGTATAGCGTGTGAGACTTTTATTGATATTCATATTTTATTTTTTGTATGTGGATGTTCAATTCCTCCAGCCCAATTTGTTGAAAAGACTACCTTTCCTACATTGAATTCTTTTATACTTTTATCAAAAACCAATGGTGAATATTTGCGTGGAACTATTTCTGAGTTCTCTATTCTGTTTCATTGATTTATATGTCTGTTCTTCTGCCAAAACCGCACGGTCTTGATCATTGTAGCTAGAAAATTAGCCTTGATGTTGGGTAGACAGCTTCCTCCCAATTTATCCCTCTTTTTAAAAATTGTTTTAGCTTTTCTATACAAATTTTAGAGTAATACTGTCTTAAATTTGATAGGAATTTCATCAAACCTATATATCAGTTTGGTTTTTTAATAGGAATTATGTAAAATCTATGTATCAATATAGAGAAAATTGACATGATTACCACAATGAATCTTTCAGTTCATAAGCTCAGTATGACTCTCCATTTATTTTGATCTTCTTTCATTTCTTTCATCAATAGGTTATTGTTTTAACATGCAAATCCTGCTAGTTATATTTGATTTACACCTACGTATTTCACTTTGTTTTAGAAGATTGTAAATTGCATTGTATTTTTATTGGGTGACCAAATGTCCATTGCTAATATACAGAAATATGATTTATTTTGTATATTTTGCTTGTATCCTGTTACCTTACTGAATTCACTTATTAGTTCTAGAAGCATCTTTTTTTTCTGTAGATTCCTTATGATTTTCTATGTAGGTAATCATGCCATCTGCAATAAGAACCATTTTATTTCTTCATTTCTGATATTTGTATTTTATTTTCTTTGCCTGCCTTCTCCACTTCCATTATGAGGTCGAGTAACAGTGGTGATAGCAGACATTCTTGCCTTGATCCTAATTACAGGAGAAAAGTGTTTGGTCTTTGAAAGTTAAGTATGATGTTAGCTTTATGGTTTGTTAGATGCTCTTTATCAATTTCAGTAAATTCCCATCTGAATTTGCCAGGGTTTATCAATTTCAGTAAATTCCCTTCTGAATTTGCCAGGGAGTTAAGTATGATGTTAGCTTTATGGTTTGTTAGATGCTCTTTATCAATTTCAGTAAATTCCCGTCTGAATTTGCCAGGGTTTATCAATTTCAGTAAATTCCCTTCTGAATTTGCCAGGGTTCTCCTGTGGAAAGAGACTAATAGGATGTGTATGTGTATGTGTCTCTGTGGGGTGAGGGAGGGGGGGAGGAAGAAATTCATTTTAAGAAATTGGCTCACATGATTGTGGAAGATGGCAAAGTACAAAATCTACAGAGTATGTGGGCAGGCTGGAGACCAAAGGAAGAGTTGAATTTGCAGCAAGATTCTTAAAGCAAACTGTAGGCAGAATTTCCTCTCCCTCACCAGTCAGGCTTTTTTTTCTTAAGGCCTCAATTGATTGGATGAGGCCCATCCATACAGAAGAAGATAATCTCCTTTACTCAAAATCCGCTGATTTAAATGTTCATATCATCTAAAAATATTTTCACCACAACATCCAAATATCTGGCCTAAAATTAACCATCAGAAGTTTATCCCTTGTAAACATGGCATCCATACACATCTCCTTAAACCATATATAACCTCAGTAAAGACAACAAAAAAGTCATATTTATGCCTAATATGATACTAGTATCCTGCATAACACCAAAAATGTACTAACCCTTGCCCCAGAAGAGGATGCAAATTCCTTGGGCAATCTTCACTCCTTTCCTTGATATCCTGTAGCTTAGATACTGTGACATAAAGTTAACATAACTTTAATACTATGATATAGAGTCAGTACATGTTATGTTCTATAATAAAATGATAAGAGAATGAAGAAAACAAAGATATGTGAGAGATATATATAAATACTCAAACATAAAAATATTCATAACAAAATAAGGAAGAAATACCTATGATAACTACAGTCCTCTCCTTTCTGTAACTGGTCACATGGTCATAGCTGTTGTTTTTAACTACCATCTTCTACTACCCAATTCATATTCCCTTTGCCCTCAGCAAACATCCCAGCTGGTAATGGTTCTTTACCTGGTGAAGTGACCCGAACATTCATTCCGGAAGGGTTTAGGCCATTTGTAGTCTTCCTGAATTGAGCTGTAATTTTAATCATAAGGCATGGCAATACTAAGAGAGGCCCTATGTCATCTCCTGTATTCCAGGCATACTCTTCCTTACATCCACTGTGGAGTAACAGTCCAATTTCTCCTTGGTAGTCAGGATCAGTCACTGAAGCCAGCAGAGTTGCCCCCTTTTTGTGTGCTGATTCAGAGGTATGAGGGGTCCAACGTGGCCAGGCAGCAGTGATAATTTCCAGTTTAGTCCTCTTAGTAGTTAAGGGGCTATTCAAATCTATTACATATAAAGTGTGTTTTGGTAGTTTTTTTTTTTTTTCCTCTCTCTCTTTTTAGAAATCAATCCATTCCATTTATGTTGTTTGTGTATAGATTTGCTTGTAATAATCCTCACTGTCCTTCTGATGTCTGCATAGTCTGTAGTAAAATACTGTTTCATTCCATATATATAATGAGGGGTCCAACGTGGCCAGGCAGCAGTGATAATTTCCAGTTTAGTCCTCTTAGTAGTTATGGGGCTATTCAAATCTATTACATATAAAGTGTGTTTTGGTAGTTTTTTTTTTTTTTTCCTCTCTCTCTTTTTAGAAATCAATCCATTCCATTTATGTTGTTTGTGTATAGATTTGCTTGTAATAATCCTCATTGTCCTTCTGATGTCTGCATAGTCTGTAGTAAAATACTGTTTCATTCCATATATATATATGTGTGTATATATATATATTAATATTGTTATTTTTTTACATTCTATAATGTTGTTGAGCAGTTGGGAGGGAGGAGGATAGGGAAAAGGGGAAGGAAATGGGATAGAAGAAGGAAGAAGGAGGAGGGGTGGGATTGAGACCTGTAGCACCCCCCTCATTCCCACAGGGGAGATCAAGGAGCTTCCAGCAGTGGCTTGGTCATTGCCGGGCAAGGTGCAGAGGTCATGGGGGTGTTGGAAAAGCACTCATCCCCTACCACCTCAGCTCAGGAACCCAGGGCCCTTCTTGATGCAGCTTGGTTGTTGTCATCGGGCTGGTTGCATGTGTTGGGGAGGTATGGCCAAGGTCCAAGACCCCCCACCACCCTGGCTGGGAAGAGCACAGGGTACTTCCTGTGGCAGCTTGGTAGTCATTGCTTGGCTGGTTCTGGATGTTGGGGGGGGGCACCAAAGAGGCCCTCAGCCCCCCACAACCTGGCTCAGGAGAACATGGACACTTCCTGTGGCAGCTTGGTGGTTGTTGTCACTGGGCTGGTTGCATGTGTTGGGGGGCATGGCTGAGGCCTTTGGTCCTCCACTGCCCCAGCTCAGGAGAGACCAGAGTGCTTCCTGCAGTAGCTTGGTGGTCATTGCTGTGCTTGTTGTATGTGTCAGGGGAGCATGGCCCCCACCCTCTGGTTTGTTTGCAGGTGTCAGGGGACATGGCTGAGGTCCCTAGCCCTCCCCACTTTCTGGTTTGTTAGCCCAGGAGACTTCTGGTATGCTAGGTGTTATAGGTGTTGTTTGGTGAAATGAAACCTTTACTTGTTAATATCAAACTTTGTCTCTGGTTGTGGGTACTTTATTTTTCCTTTCAGTTCCTGTTGGTATTTGCTGTTCCCACCACTTAAACTCTGTGCTGGAACTAATTTGTCATCCTTTGCTTACTTCTAAAATGGAAGAATTTCCTGTGGGGACCAGTACTTGAGCTCTGTGGTTGAGCTAAATTGCTGCTTTGCTGCTAGTTCCCTAGGGAAGTCTTTTATGCAGCTCAGGTTTTAATGGTTGACTTTATAGGTACTTCTGGCTCTCGTGAGATCTGGTCTACACACCTAGGTTGTGTAGAAACTCTGGTCTGGGCCTGAATCTTTTGATCAAATTGCACCCCATGCAATTCCATATTCCTGCCCAGTCTCCTCTGAGTGGTCCTACACTGACTGGGAAGCAGATCAGCTGTCCTTGCTGTGCCCCAGTGTTCCCCCAGTTGGCCCATCTCCTCCACTGCTGGCACTCCAAACACTTGCTATGGGGCAAGCCATGCACCAGTCCCTTGCAATGACTCACTGGCTTCTGAGTAGCTCCTCATTCCTATTTGTGTCCTTGATGGCCTGGTGACCACCAAGACCCTCTTCCCTGCTTCTGCCTCTAAGCAACTTCATCTGATGGGCACAGCTATGGCTTTTGCCAGCTCCTGCTCCATGCTTCCAGCCTGGAAGCAGCCAGGATTCAACAGTCGGAGTGTTTATTTATTTATTTTTTTTCCTTTTTCTCATGGTGGCTTCTCCCACCTTCATGCACTCCATAGGTCTCTCCT
>NW_007730185.1:86992-89109 GCF_000696425.1 Galeopterus variegatus
TTGATTCAACAGTTTTCATCTTTTCTGATGTGTGTATTTATTGCTATAAATTTCCCTTTCAACACTTCTTTATCAGTCTCACAAATTTTGATATGTTTAGGGTACAGTGTGGTGAGAAGTTCCCCATTTGGCCTTTGCTGGCTTGGGTGGGGTGGGGCCACAGGTTTTTCTGTGATGTTTGACTACAGCATAGCAATTCGATTCTAAAAGTTTTCTGTCATGCTAGGCTGCCTCTTTTCTGTTATATTAACTAGAGAGAGTAGGCTTTTTTGGAAGGCTATTTTATTATCTCAATCAGTGAGGTGTTTACAAGTTGTCATCTTCTTTAGCACACAATTAGAATATACAAAGCAAAAAGAAAACCCAAGGCCATCACCTCAGTGTTATTGTTTGGGTTCCAATTTCTCTAGCCAGATTCTTCTTATAATAGATATACATAAAACATATTCCATGTTTTTTAGTTGTAATTAGTAGGGGAAATTTTACAAAAAAGGAAATCTGCTCCATTTTCCTTCCAAGCTTTTTTTGTTTGATTCCAAACTGCTTACATAAATCTTTCAGACAGAAGGAAAAAAAAAATAGCATTGCTTTTAACCTTATGTACATTAAAATGGCATAAGGATTCTAAACTAATCGACAAAAAAGCAGAATTCTTATCTGCACTCAGCTACTGAGCTGTTTGAACTAGTTTCAATTATTTTATGTGTCCTGGCTTCAGTTTTCTCTTAGAAAAGAGAGTTAATTATAGGTTATCAGCTGTAACCCAGAGTACCAACCTGCTTGGCAATATCTAAAGATTATTTGTATTTGTATGTTGTAAGGCTCTCATATTTACTTGGTGATTACAGAATAGTAATATTAAGTTCTAACATGCAATGTAATATGCATATTGGATTGAACTATTTCCCTCAAATAGACAATATTTTTGCAATATATCAAATACAGATTGTTTTAAAGACTCATAAAACCAAAAAGCTTGAACCCATTCTATTCCAGAATAAAGTCAAGCTATCTGCAAAAAAGAAGCCACTGCTTCAATATTCTACCCAGAACAAAAAAAGTAATTATTAAATTGGCTCCTCTCTCATGCAGCCACTCAGACATCCCTTCGCTCATTCAATGAGTGCAATTGTATAAAAGGCATTGTGTTAGATGCTGCCAGAAATAGAAGGAAGAGCCAAAACTTGTGGCTAGATGACGAGCTCATGACCCATCAGCTGAATTAGCTCTTGTTAGCTTAATAATTTAACTTTAATTGCAACCTTTTGGCTCATGAATTTGAGAGGGATATCACTCAGAGGCAGAGATGCAATGTTTCAGAATCACTTTCTACCAACTAATATATTCCTGCCAGGCAGGGGTGTCTGTTGGGACAGGGGCAGAGAGAGGCAGAGTGGCATTGCTCTGACGCCAGTCTGAAGACCTGCATCAGCTGGGCCTCCAGCACTACAGTCCCTCATGGCACAGAGCTGCCCTTGCCAGTATGGGAGAAAGAGACACAAAGAAGAAGTCAAAGGACTCCATGTGATTTATTTCTGTTTCCTCAGGACCTCACATAATGCCAGTACAAATAGGTACTGCAAAATTATTCAATAGGAATGGTTTACCTGGTTTCCAGTACCTTCCCTCACTGTCCAACACTGAGTAAGGCACTGCATCACTCAGAATGTCAATTTTCCCATTTGTGAAGTAGGAAAGAAAATACGGAGGGGTCTTTAAAACATTCATGGAAATAATTATATTATCTTTTCATTACAACTTCCACCAATTTTTGAAGTACTCTTGTACATATAAAGTTGTTTCAAAGATTGAATTTGACAATGCTAATAAATGTACTTTGTGAATTTTAAAGTTCTATAAAAATTTAAGGGGAATAAAATTTATCAACTGTGTCCACATTCTTCCTTCTAGATGTGAACATGACCAGTGACAAAAAAATTACATCCATTACTCTATTCAATAAATAATATAAGTTGCAATAATCCCCAGAAAAGGCATAATATAGTAACATTTACTTTAAAATTTAAAGCCAATGTTAGCCTGTAATTATTTTTTTTGAATTTTCACTGAATTTACCAAAAAATTTGCAAACATATTTAACTTAAATTGTGAATTGT
>NW_007730185.1:90202-94551 GCF_000696425.1 Galeopterus variegatus
TATATATATATATATATATATATATATATATATATATATTTAAACTTCCTAAAGAAAAAATTGTAAGAATGTTATCATTGTGTTTTCTCAATTCAGTAAGATGAGAACATTTTACACCTATTAGAAAAAAAAGCAGTTATTCTGTAATGTATAAAGAATATATAACAGATCTATATGTATACATAAAATATATAAAACACATCTTAAAATATTTTTCTGGTATGTAATGCATATTTTATAGTTTTTGCATTCTTATTTGAAATATCAGATATTAAAAAAATACACAAAGACTTGTTTCAAATCCCTTGCTCCCTTTTAGAGATTCATATTTTCTTTGATTTTCACAAAATCAAAGTTAATCTCAATCTTATAAAATTATACATTCTATCTCTTTCTTCTCTTCTTTCTAAATTTTATACTTCCTTCCTCTCTTTCTCCCTCTCTCTCTCTCTCTCACTCTTGCTGTTGTTCTGACTCTCTCTCCTTTTTCTCCATTCTTATATCACTAAGAGATTTTCAACATCTACCTATCCTCTCATATTCCTCTTGATCGAACTTGTCCCCAACTAAATATTAAATTAAAATCATTTGTTTGTTTATTCCTCCTCAGAGACTGTAAAAATCATGCTTCCTAGTAATAATTCTAAATGTTCATCCTACTAATCATTTTTGATTCTTTTCGAATATACGAATGCATAAGGAATTGTAGAAAAATAGCAATATTGTACATTTAATGTTTAAAATTATCTGATTAGAAAGAACTAAAATTATGTTTGTAATTTGCTCATGTTGGATAAAATTACAATAATTTTCTATAAAAATTTAGAAATTTTTAATTTTACAATTGCATCACTATTAAAGATTGATTATCTGTTTCTGTTTGATAAGTGCATTATTAAAAATAAATTTAAAAAACTAAGATTATTTTAATCATCAGCATGAACTGTATAGAAAACATTTTATGTTCAATGAGTTTCACCAAGTAAGACATACAGTTAAGCAGATTAGGAGACCTAATTAATCTGATTAAATTTTTTAAAAAATAAGCAATTAGATTCTCTTCATGGGCCCTTGGTGTTGAGGTGTGAGTTCTTATAACAAGTGACCAGTTACTGGGCTCTGCTCTACCAGACAGGACTCATAACTGGGAACAGTAAATTAAAGAGTGTGACAGATGGATGTACTGTGGTATGCATTAAACTCCATTCTTTTTAGACAATAGCCTGGAAACATTGCACTCTATGCCTTCTGGATTGGAGACTGGCAAGAGTATAATACATCCATTGGATGGGGAAAATGGTCCATGAAGAGCCATTGAACATAGTATCTGCTCTGAACCTCACGACTGTGAGTAGGAAAGTGCTGTACATGTAAACATATTCTGTATGTGGGCATTTCCCTGCATGGAAAGCAGAGTGCTAATTTCTAAATGCAAAGAAAAGGATCTGTTAAAAATATGAAGCAAATGAAAAATAGATACTTACTACTTTTATCTTAGGCTTCACATTTTTTCTTCCCTACCCCCCACCCCAACACAGACTTAAACTTACCTATTCCTATTTCCCTTAGTCATAACAGGAAACAACTATTCTCAGAAGACTAAACTATAATTAACTATAATTATATCTCATTTTCTATTAAACAGCAACCCTCCATTTCAGAGAGTTTTAACAAAGCAAAACAGCATTGTTAAAGACTTCTGTGGATATTTATATAGGATTATAATACAGTTACAAAGGTAAGCAAAATATGAAAATATGTGTTCCAGCTATTTTGAACTTGTGGCTATGCTCCATTTGGAAGTCAGTTTAAATTGAAAGCAATATACTACTCTTTTTTTATCTCAGCAACTTGAATGTGAGTCACAAAGCAATACAGATGGGACCATAAACAATAGTCTAAAGACAAAACTGCTTAGTTTTAAGAAAAAAGCTAAAAGCTCCCATATATTTTCATGTTATAGGAATACTATAACTCAGACACATTTTAACTTTTGGGTAAAATCCAGTCATCATAATTTAAACATTCCCTTAAAATGTCTGCTCTTTAAGCTACTTCTTTGCCAATCTCATTTTAATATATTCAAGTTACATAATATTCTCTATCCAAGACAATAAACAAAGTTAAAAGATATTCCCTTTGACATGGTTCTTGTACTAAACACCATGGTATTTTTTAAGATCCCGAAAAATCACTAAACTAGGATTAAGATATAACATGTAATCAAAGGATAATTACAATAGAAGAAATATCAAAGTTTGCGATCCAACATTTAGTAGGAAATCGACGGAGTAAAAAAATCTCAGACCACTCCATTAGTTTTCCAACAAGTCTGTGTGCTCCTTTTCCTCCACAGTCTCTTTTCTTCATAATAACCTGATCTTACAAAAGAGGTACATTAGACCACGTCTGAAATTAGGTTATAATCCTTTAATTCTTTCCCTTACTTGCCAATGAATCCTAACCCATCAGGACTAGAAAGGCCCTAACTGATCTTTGTGTTGCTTAACTTCAGCCCATTTTGATGCTCTTTCTCCATGTCTATTTTTACTTCCACTTTCTTTTTTTCCTCTTTTCTACCTCAAGTTTTTTTCACATTTCTTTGTGTGCTCGAAATGCATTTTCTCACATTATTTTTTCCCCCCATGGCTACTTCTGTCTTCTCTTTTAGGGCTCAGCTTAAGTATCTTCTATGAGATGTTAAGCTTATATAAAGTTTGCACCTCAATATTTACTTTAAAACACCTATTAGTTTGTTTAATCATATTAACAATATATAATTATTCCATTCATTTATTTATTTATTTTATAAGTAGGCTTTCTCCACTAGAATGTAAATACTCCAGAAGCAGGAAACATACCTATTGTTCACTGTTATGTCCCTGGCATATGTATGGCACATAATAAATTCCTAATAAATTTTAGTAATTATTCCATTCATTTAGGAGCATTTTTTTTATCAGTAAAGATTATAAAATATAGTAAAAAGTGGATAAACTTGATTACCTACAATTATAAAATCATCTTAACCCTTTTTTCCTTTTATAAACTGTTGTTAATTTCAACCTATTGGTTATTCAACCCAGGCTAGCTGTGTTTTTAGAAATTTTGATCCTGGACTGGCTATTCCTGAAGGATGTGTATTTGTTTACATTGCATATTAATAAGGAAATTAAAAACATATATGTACAGCCATGTAAACACACACACACACACAAACACACACGGATGTGTATTTGTTTACATTGCATATTAATAAGGAAATTAAAAACATATATGTACAGCCATATAAACACACACACACACACAAACACACACACACACACATACACACACTATTGCACCTGGTCTTTACAGCATGTATTAGACAGTTGGAAATTAACCAGTGAATCTGAAATGGGTAGACCATTAATCTAAATAATTTCAGTTTAAAAATGCCAGTGGTACCAATTTACATTCCTACCAACAATGTGGGAGGGTTCCCTTTTCTCCACATCTTCACCAGCATTTGTTATTTTCTGTCTTGTTGGTAATAACCATTCTAGCTGGAATGAGATGATATCTCATTGAGGTTTTGATTTGCATTTCCCTGATGATTAGTGATTTTGAACATTTTTTAAATGTGCCTGTTGGCCATTTGTATGTCTTCTTTTTAGGTCCTTTCAGGTCCTTTGCCTATTTTTTTTTAATTAAGCTTTTTGTTGTTGTTGAGTTGTTTGAGTGCCTTATGTATTCTGGATATTAGCCCCTTGTTTGATATGGTACAGCTACTGTGGAAAACAGTAAGAAGGTTCCCCAGAGAACTGAAAACAGATCTACCTTATTACCCAGATTTCCCACTCTTGGGTATATACCCAAAGGAAATGGTATATATACACAATGGAATACTATTCAGCTATAAAAAATGATATCCGATCATCTGCAGCAACATGGATGGAACATGTCACATGTTACTTACATCATGTTAAGTAAGTCAAACATTATCTCACTCATATGTGAATTCTAAAACAAACAAACAAACAAACAAACAAACAAACAAACAAACAAACAAACAAACAAACAAACAAACAAACAAACAAACAAACAAACAAACAAACAAACAAACAAACAAACAAACAAACAAACAAACAAACAAACAAACAAACAAACAAACAAACAAACAAACAAACAAACAAACAAACAAACAAACAAACAAACAAACAAACAAACAAACAAACAAACAAACAAACAAACAAACAAACAAACAAACAAACAAACAAACAAACAAACAAACAAACAAACAAACAAACAAACAAACAAACAAACAAACAAACAAACAAACAAACAAACAAACAAACAAACAAACAAAC
>NW_007730185.1:94561-109020 GCF_000696425.1 Galeopterus variegatus
AAACAAACCCAAAAGTGGTTCTTACAGAACTTATAGAATTAGAGAAGTAGAGAAGCAGGGGAATGGGGCAGAGAGGAAAAGTGGTGGCCTAACAGGTATGAAACTATGCTGTTTACCCTAAGGAAATCATTGCGTAGTATATGCATGTATTGAAACAACACACTGTACCCCACAAATGTACAACTAAATATTAAATTTTAAAAAATGCCTGTGGTTCATGATTTGTGCAAATCAAATAAAATACAACATTGCAAAAGTATCATTTTAGGGTGTGTTATAAAAATTGCCTTCCAGAGAAGTTGGCTTTAGGTGATTATTAGCACACTATTGAATAAGAATCAGTTCTGGAAGTTTTCACAATATGTCCCTCAGAAACAAAATTTGGTAATCCAGGCTGAAGTCTATTTTGCTTTTAAAATTTTCTGGTGGGACAGCTTCCCCCAACTTTTACCTTATGAGGATGGAATAGTGTCAAAGTGAGCTATTCACTTTCAATCTATCATCTTGGTAATAAAGGATGCCCTTGAAACAGGGAGTTATATAGCTCTTCATTTGGTAAGAATAAGTTCCTGATCGTCATGAGTATGGTAATTGTATCTTATTTAGTTTTCTATCCTTCCTGTCTATTATAATGCTCCATAAATGTTTACTGAAAGCATCTAAACAAATACATTAGCAATAGTCTATTCAGCATTCTTGAAAAATTATGAAAACAACCACAACTACATCTTACTAGAATGCTTATAAAATAAAACTTCCTGGAAAAATGGGGGTACTGAGTAGATTTTTGAAGATTAGTTATTAGGTAGCCTGGTAAGTTTTAGGATCACAAAGGAAGGCTCAGAAGAATGTGTTCTGAATTATGATCTGGTATCCCCTCTTCTCCTTAGTAGCCAAAGAATGCTGGAGAACACAAGTCAAAATTTAGGCTCTAGCCCTAATCCCAGCTTCTTCACTGTGAGCTCATGAAATTAGAAATGTCAACTAGATGTCTGCTGATATTGTTCCAACAGCAGAAAAAGTTATGTTTCTGAAATTTTCAGTCCTATATATGAGTCTAAGTTTTCAATATTTATGTACTCAATATATTAGGTGTCATTTGATGATAAACCTATGAATCATTCAAGTTACAAAAGCAGGTCTCTGCACAATTGCAAAGGGGTTTTGATTTTTACATGCTGTGAACTAAGTGAGCAATACTCTATTGAAAGAGATCGTAATTTGGGGATTGTGAATTTCATCTGCTGTGAACCACTATTATGGTAAACTTTTGTATTAATTGTGTTTTCATGTTGCTTCAGGGCAAGCTGCTGAAAAGAGATTATTGTAAATAAGCCATTAGTATAAAAATCCATTTGTGCCATATCAAAAAACAAAATCAGAGGAAGCTATTAACGTTGCTTTGCAAGCTAGCTATTTAAATCACACATCCTAGTGTTTCTCTGTTCCAGTTAAGGGCAAGAAATGCCTTATAAATCCAATGTTAAAGGGGACCATTTATAAAAACAAGCAAAAACATTTTATTAAAATAAGAACAAAAACACTTTGCATTGCTTAAGAGATCCCAAAGCCTTAAGAAATGTGAACAGCCAGGGACCTATCTGTTATTATGAAAATAATGAGACAATTTCTCATTACATAAATAATAACCCATGTGATGGCATGCACTGCATAATAGGGGCAGCCTGCTGTGTGCCTCGTTTTTTTTTAAAAGGCAAAATGTGAGTTTCCCAGGATGCTTTTATTGAATATATAATAGGAACATGAGTGTGGCTTCTCAGTCAAAAATTTTGACTGTGCTGAGAAATGCACAGTGGAGATATTTAAAGGTCTTTATAATGGTATGTCATTGTTATATTTAATACAGAACAGTAGTCCAACATCTCGGAACTAGATTTTAAAAATTTGTTGTCACTATTTGTGGCCTAAAAATAATGGTGGAATAATAAAAAGAAGGAAGTAACTGGGTCCATAAAAAAGGAAAAGACTTAAAAGTTATTTATACAAATAACCATAAAATATTTCAACAGATATTCACTCGGTACTGACTGTTATAGGTACTGTTCTAAAGGTAGGATCTACATCAGAGAACTGAACAGATAAGAATTTCTGTCTTCATAGAACTTATTTTTAAATAAAAAGCCATACTGCTCCAAATATTGTCTCTCAGTCCTCCCATATACGTATATATGTATCTTCCAAATGTCTCTTTTAAACAGAAGACGTTGAGAAAAATAACATAGTTTGAAACCTCAAACCATTAAATCAGTACCAAATAACCAGACCATCTTCACGACTGAGGTTTCCTTACTGCAGCTCTGGGATGACAAGCTTGAGAAATGAGGAAATAACAAAAAAGGAGGTTCTTAGATTTCTTTTAGAAATCCAAAATTTCAGTTCCATCCCTGCTTAGAAAACTATGTAAAACTAAAACTATGGAGAAGTGACATCCTAGTATATTATTCTGTTGGAAACTTCCTGTTGGGGTGGTACAACAGATGCTTAAAACAAAGAAACGATGAAAATAACATTAGAAGTTTTGAAGTTGACTCCATTGCTTTCTAGCATGTATAGAAATTAGTAGTTGAATTATTAGGTGGCTACAAATCTTCATAATGGTTTTTGACTAAGTTGTTAGTGTATTTCTCTCCAGGTATTTCTTTAGGTTATATACTATGAGTTGACTGATTACATTGCACATTCTGTTATAAAATGTGGTGTGCCATACTATTATGTTTATATAGGAAAGTGAAATGTAATAATTTACAGGGATAATTAAATTGAACGAATCTGGAAAAGAAATTGCTGGACCAATTAGGTTGAAAAAATATATCATGTAATTGAACAAGAATAAAATAAAATTCATACACCTATAAAATTGCACCATGGTGTTCTATGTAGATGGAAATGGCTTTCGATGTGAGAGGTAGACAGTGCAGGAGATCAGGGAGAAAGGATATCAGAATCACTTGTGGAAATGTTTTATATAACATAGGAACATAATCTTCCTTTTAGAGTAAATTGAGGATTATTAAATTTAAATTATCGGATAAATGATGCCTGACCAGTTACTGGCAGGTATTGATTTGAACCCAGGTTTGTTCTATCTCCAAATTCTGTGTTCTTATCTGCTTGGCTGTTCGTAAGCATCAATTTTTTTATTTTTTATTTTTTTATATTTTAAAGACAGTATGTCAATGTCCACCCATATTCTGTGAAACTCCTCTTTCTGCAGTATTATGTATTATAGCTACCTTTCCCTATTTATATATTTTGCTAATGTAGACCTAACTCAGTATGTGTTGGTGGGAAAGATGACATTAAACTGTTGGAAAAAAAGAAAATATTAATTATCAAGAAGTGATAATTGAGACAGAGGCAGAGTTCTACTGAAACCCTGGCACTCATCACAATGGGAGAAAAGTTATGTCACTAATTTTTGAGTTTACAGAGTTTGCCTCTATTCTTCTTATGCCACATTTCCTGGCTTTGTCAACATGATTTCTATCATTTTACATATTGCAGAGCTCTCTAAGGAAGGAAAGCATATCAGCTATCTGTAAGTCTTCCCCTTCACTTCAGTTTAGATGTTAACTCTCAAGAAATTAAAAACTCAGTGTTATATTTCTTAAAATCCAAACAAAAGACATCAAATGTAATATAATTATCCCCGTATGACTTCTTGAAAATAATTTACAGAACATATAGAAGAAAAGCTCTATGTTAAAGTATGCACTTTTTAATTCATTGACCTGTGGAATTATCATATGTGTACTTTTCAGTCTGTATGTTATACTTCAATTAAAATACTTGCCTAAAAAATATACTTCTTCATATTTTGCTCAATAATGACATTCAGAACAAGATCACTGTAATGTCAAAAACTGTTTTGCCAATGAACTACAATAATTGGCTATAATATCATCAAGAATCACGGAAACTTCTACTACGAAAACCTTGTGATTCATGACAGTATGTACCAGAGGTCTTCAAAAAGTTTGTGGAAGGATTTGTATTATCTTTTAATTCAATTTTTACATAAACTTTTTGAATTACCCTTGTATATATAATATTTATGCATTTATATATTGTTCACTTATAACCACAGAAGATTTAATTTGTCTTCTATTTAAAGATCAGGAAGAAATCTAGGCTATCTAACTCTTAGACTAATCATCCGTCTTGTTAACATATACAAGTACACAGTTATTTGTCATATGTGTACTTCAATTTTTTTCTATACTAGTTGATAATAATGTCTGACAATATATAAAATTATACTTAAATTTCAAAGGATTTCTCAGCCACAATTAGGAATTGTTATTTTTCATAGACTATATTATAAAAACTTTCTTTTTTTTTTCAGAATTGCAAGAGTTTTTCTAAAATCACAACAAATAAAAACGTATAAAATGAAATGGGAAAATTTTATTAGGTGAAATTTGTCAGATGAAATTTATTAGGTATGATTTAAAAAGCTACTAAAGTTTAATTTAAATGCTGTAGAAAAGAAAATCTTACTGAAAAATATTTTCGAAGATATAAGAGATAGGCCAAAGTTACCCAGTTGATTAATAGTCTATCCTGTGCTCTCTAGTCTCTGGTCTCCTAAATTAGTTCTGCTGGTCTAACTACAACTGTTTTAGATTGCTTTTGTTACTTGGTCTTATTTTCCATTCTGCTCTTATTCTTGTGCCCACATACATATCTACTCATTAATGTTGCTTTTTTTAAATATTGATTTATGCAACAGAAAAATATCTGCATTTGTATATTCAGTACTTCTCAGTCTAATACACACTGCAAAATATCTATAGAAATAAAAAAATGTTTCTAAGCAACAGGAGTCACACAGAACTTTGATATAAAATTGTATGTTGTAAATTAGCATATACTCAAATTTTTTTACTTTCTATGTATTTGAAATTACTTAATACATAGAACATGTACAGAAATGAATATGTAACTGTAAATAGATAGCATTTTCATGGATGACCGACATAATCTCAAAACTAAATAGCAACTATAGCATTTATTCTCAAACTCATTGGGATTACTTGTCAGGGAAAGTTACAGCCTGGCATGACATGACTAAGAGATTAATAATCTCGGTTAGCTGATTATTTGAAATCTAGAATTACATAGAAGTAATTCTAGAAGTAATAGAAATACAAATCTTAACATTCATAAATAAAACTTCTAGATTGCCAGATACTTATATCAGTTCATAACTTATTCTGTAAGAGGGCATATTAAATTTTAATATTAATTGCAGAATATTAATAACATTATTAAAATTGTTGAAGACTTCCTATTAAGTCTTTAGAAAATCTATTATTTATTAAACCCACTAGCTTTTACATTTCAATGTTTCTGAGCAGAATTAATCATCTTTACTCATATAAAGCAGCTCTTCCTGAAAACTGGCCATGTTTTGCTCGTGATACGAATATCCACTCACAGTCATATTCATTAGGATCTTAATCAAATACTAGTTCCACTGCACACTGGGTGTGAACCTCGGGCAGATATGGAGGGAAATGATCCTTAATTTTCTCATCTTCCAAGTGGGAACATCTTTAAGATTTGCCTTAGTGTTGAGGTAAGAGGTGTTCAATTTCTCTGGGTTCAGGTTACAGAAAACCTCTGGGATCCTAGCTATCCATCAATGTCTCAGACTCGTCCTCTCGGCCCTCCCCTAGAGGAGAGTTACTGTTACTATTTGGACCTGTTTTTGGCACCAACAAGGAGAAACTGAGACCAGAAGGGACAGGATTATGCAAATGCAGTGGCTGGGCATGCTCAGTAGAGAAGGGTTATATAAGCCTGGTAGTCCAGCATGCTCAGTAAAGTGGAGTTTATCACTGGAATGACCTTTCACTACAGGTACTAAAGAGCACAGAATATTCTTGAATACATCTAGTTCGAGTAACAGAATTTGACCAATGAACATGCCCTAAAAAAATACCAACTGAGCCTGTGCAATACTATGTTACATAACAGGGAACCAGCCCCTTAATTGAATATTCATTAGGTAGCATGAATATGTGTTAGATAACAAAACTATAAAAGCTGAATCCTGGTAGGAGGCAGGGTTTTTGCTCACTTTCCTGGGGCCAACTTTCACTTTGCCACCTGAGGTGTATATGCTTTATTTTTCAGTTAAGCTTACTTTTAGCAGCTGGCTGTGCACTCTCTTGAGACAGCCCATACTCTGTACTAAACTTGAAGTGTGCATTTCTTACTTTTGTAAGAAACTTTACGTACTAACTGCACAGTCTCTGGAGCTAGGCTGCACTATCTCTGTGAAGTCTGTATTTCTTATTTGTTACCTTAAGCCTGTTTTCATCTTCTACTGTGACTGTTCTTGAATTCTTTCCTGTGGTAGAGTCAAGAACCTGGTAAGAGGATGGGGTGGATTGAGACTGGCTATTGGGCCTCCCCAGACCCCTTCTCCAGCATCAATGTGTTTTTGTAATTAAATGTTAATATATGTAAAGTGCTTAACCTCACCATCCACAAAGCAATGATGCAATAAATGCTAAAAGATGTTGGTTATATTATTACATTATGATTATCTTCTTGTAATCCTTCTTCTCTTCTCTTCCCCATTCAGTCATTCTCCAAACTGACAGTGTTCTCTCTCAGTCTATTCTACTCCACAAACTCAGTCCTGTAATCATAACCAAACCCATTGGAAATATGGATTTGATATAATTCTTTTGGTATAAGATAATCTTATTTTCAATAACTCTTTAGAATAAAAACATGTCACAGTAACTTTACATTTTTGTTTAACTACCTTTTCCCTTTAATCACAAATGGTTTCCTTAAATCAGAGAAGTTAAGAGGTCTTATAGGGTATTAAAGGCATTTTTTCACTATACATATACTTTTATTTTTTATGTGTATTAAAGCCTTACCCACTTAATTGATTTTATCAGTTCTAGGATATGGAAGAGAGACTTAATAGTGTTTGTTTCTCTATTCTCCTTAAGATTATATTTATTAATAGAGCTATAATTAATAATGCACTTTTTAAAAGTTTTCAATCATTTCAGCTTGAAGCTCTTTAAAATTTGTCAGTGGAGAACTCCAACATGAAAAGCTGAGCAAGATGTTTGGACAGTCTACATACCATAGTCAACAGAAATGATTGTTAAAATATAGCAATAAGAATTATTATTTTGTTCAAAGCCCAGCTTAAAAGACAAAAAAACAAGAGAATAGAAACTGTTCAGGTGATACAAGTGGAAAGGGTAATTAAAGTCAGATGCAATAAGTAGGACAACCTTTGTATTTGAGTTAATGCCAAGGGGTTGGTCCCCAGCACCAAGGCAGAAATTGAAGAGATGAATTCTAGATCATAAAAAACAAGGTCACTATGGCTTAGGGATGCTACAAATTATTCCTTTAGTTAAAATAAAGGAGATGGGGTGGGGTCCTGACTCCCTAATTGTGGGCCACAGCTGAAAAAACTATCATCTATATTAAGTCTTGAGAGAAGAATCAGAAGCACTGACCTGTAGTATGTACAGACATGGGATAGTTACAGAAGTTTCAAGTCAGCAGCATGAATAATCAGACAAGGACAATTGAATTCCCCTGGCACTGTTGGAACTAAATAGAAATTGCTCTGATGGAAAATTTTTATAATGTAATCATTGGTCTAGCATAGGAAAAATGTGCTCCTTGAAGAAAGGCCAGTTCAGAATTAAAACACATATGCAAGAGAAAGCTCAAGAGTATGTTTGGATGGGGGATTAGATACCTGCTCAAACTGCAGGTGAAGTAACATCCTAATAACTGAAAATAATAAAATAATCCAAAGGAGACAATATATTAAATATGTTCAAAAGTAAAGAAATAAAAGTGGCCAAAAAAACTTAATGGAAATATAGCTCACTTTGAAAACACACAAACAAAAAGTCCCATTAAAAAAAGAAAAATAATACATAGAAATTTAAAATAATGACAAGGATTGAAACCTCAGTGGATTAATTAAAGAGTAGATTAGAGAAATCTGAAGAGAAAAAATTGAACTGGGAGATAGAAATGAAATTACTCAGAATTCAATGCAGGAAAAAATATGTAAAATATGAAAAAGAAGCACAGCAAAAAAAAAAAAAAAAAAAAAAAAGGAAAAATTAAAAGATTTAAATTATGCTTAATAAAAAGCCCCAAAATAGAAAATAAAATGATACGAGAAAATATTAGGAAGTGTAATATCCAAAAGTTGCTTAAGTAGGGCCGGCCCGGTGGCGCACTGGAGAGTGCGCTGCTTGGGAGCGCGGCGGTGCTCCCGCCGAGGGTTCGGATCCCATGTGGAGACCAGTTCCCGCTCACTGGCTGAGCAGGATGCAGGCGCAACACCGAGGGTTGTGATCCCGTTACCGGTCAGTAAAAAAGACAAAAAGCAAAAGTTGCTTAAGTAAATATGTGAGTTTCCAGACTAAAGACAATGAGTCCTTGTCAAGAAAAACAAAAGCAGATCTATAACTAGATACATTTTAGTACAACTACAGAACAATAAGAACACTTGAATTTGCTTTCCTCAAACTGAGAGCATGTGAGAGGAGAAAAAGATTTTCCCTGGGAAATTATAACCATATTTGACTATCACTTAGATTTTTAAGTGGTTTCTCACTTTCAGTATGATTTGAACTTTTTTAAGAATAGCATCTAATTTGCAGTATTTAGGAGTCATTATGTCATAAGCACCTTGCAAAAATAATCATAATTTCTCTGGAAAGGTATAATTTTAGTTCTGCTACCAAAGAATTCCCATAAGTACAATTTTAAGAAAAATGAGCACTTCACAGTAAATGGTCTCAAAGGACACGGGACCAAAGGCACTATGAGTAAGATCAAGAAGAAAATAACACAGAAAAATCAGATCTGAAAAGAATTTGGATACTGTAATTATAATACATATAATTAAAAAATGTTTGACAGTTAAATGCATATGTATATATAGAACCATGATAACATGAACAGAAGAAAGTACAAGACCAAAAGGAGTTCCATTTGAAGATTAAACAAATAAACTTGTGAAAGTAAAAAAATAAATAAATAAAAATAAAAATTTAAATTTAATGCATAGTTTAAAAATAGCAAATTATAATTGAAGAAATAATTAGTTGAGTAGAGAATAACTCTTAAAAATTATTTAGAATACAACAAAGAGAAAGAAAAGACGTAAAATTCCAAAGACAAATTTAAAGGCATTACCAAAAAAATGACAAAACTTAACATGTACCTAACAGAAAACCTGAAATGTATACAATAAAAAATGGGAAAAATGAATTAAAAAAAGGTAATGGAAAATAAATTCCAGATGTTTTCAAAGACAGACAAACTCAGATTTACACAGTCCAACACAAATCAAGCATGGTTGATTAAAAGATATTTTCTCAACACATTGCTGGAACAAGTGGATATTTACATTTTTTTTAAAGTATCTAGACACAGATTTTACACCTTTCACACATAAAAAGAGTAAACTCGAAATGGATCATACACTTTGCTATGGCCTAAATGTTTATGTCTGCACAAAATTCTTATGTTGAAATCCCAAGGTAATGGTATTAGAAGATGGAGCCTTTGTGTTGTGATTAGAATATCAAGGCAGATCCCCCATGAAGATAACTAGTGCCTTCATAAAAGAGACTCCCCAAAAGCCCCTTGGTCCATTCCACCATGTGAAGTTGCAGTGAAAAGTTGGCCATCTATGAATCAGGATGTGAGCTCTTACTAGACACACATTCTGCTGTTGCATTGATTTTGGACTTCCTGGCTTCCTGAACTGTGAGAAATGAATTTCTATTTATAAGTCAACCAGTCTATAGTATTTTGTTATAGCAGCTCAAATAGACTAAGACAGACCTTTTATAAAATGAAAAACAAAAAGAAAGAAGGAATAAAGAGAGAGAAAATTCTGAGAAGTTTGTTGACAGCAGAATCACACTAAGCAGAGGTGAATGTATAAAAGACAATGATTAAGGCCCACTTTGACCAGGTATGCACAGGCAGGAAAAGAGCCCTGGGAAGCCCTTCCACTGCCTGCAATCAAGACAGGACCCAGTGTTGCCTGCACAACACAACTGAGAGGCCCAGCACTGCTTTCCAGCATAACAGCCACCTCCACAGCTTCTACTACTACAGGGACAGCTAGTTACCACAGTAGCAGCCACATCCACCATGCAGGTGGACTGTCACATATTCAACTGCATTGATACCAGGAGAGTCACCAGAGGGGCCTGGAAAAAGAGGAGGGAGTCTTTCTCCTCAAAGTCCATTCCAGACAGTAGAAGAGGCCAGTGATCTACCAGATGACCAGAAACCAACATAGAGATAATAAAAATACACAAAAAAAGAAAGACAAAGAAAAAAGTATGATACCACCAAAGGAATATAGCAATTCTTAAGTACCAGACCCTATAGAAAAGGAAACCCTTGAAATGATTGGAAAGGAATTCCAAGTAACTATCTTAAGGAAACTCATTGAGATAAGAGAATACTCAGACAACACAATGAAACAAGAAAAAATATCCAGGATATGAAGGAGGAAGTTACAAGGAGATTTATACCTTAAAGAACAATGTAGCAGAACTCCTGGAACTTAAGGACTCATTTAATGAAATAAAAACAAAACTGAGAGTTTGAGCAGCAGATCAGAACAAGCAGAAGAAGAATCTCTGATCTCGAAGATGGTCTTTATGAAATAACCCAAGCAGACAAAAAAAAAAAAAAAAGTCCAAGAGAGCTAGAAGAGCACCTTAAGCACACCAACGTCTGAATCATGAGTGTTCCGGAAGGGGAGGAGAAAGGTAAAGGCATTGAAAATGTATCCAATGAAATAATGACAGAAAACTTCCCAGATATAGGGAGAGAAACATACCTTCAGATCCAGGAGGCTCAAAGATCCCCAAACAGATTCAATCCAAAAAGATCTTCTCCAAAGCACATTACACTGAAAATGGCAAAACTCGAAGACAAAGAAATAATCCTAAAAGCAGCAAGAGAAAAGTGTCAAGTCACCTATAAGGGAGCCACATGAGATTTTCAGTGGACTTCTCAACTGAAACTCCACAGGCAAGAAGCAAATGGGATGACATGTTCAAAATACTAAAAGAAAACCTGCCAACCAAGAATATTTATCCAGCAAGGCTATCTTTAAGAATTAGGGAGAAATAGGCTGTTTCCCACACAAACAAAAGATGCAAGAGTTCATCGATGCATGGCCAGCCCTGCAAGAAATTTTCAAGGGAGTACTGCATCTATAATCTGAAAAGCAATAATCAATACTACAAACACAAAAGAAAGAATGAAACCCACTGTTGAAATACAAATGCAAACAAGAAAGAAAGAGAAACACAATCTTATGACCTCAAAAAAACCAAGAAACTTTGAAGATGAATAATAAAAGAGGAAGAAAGGAACAAATGACATTTAAATCATCTAAACAAAAAGCATTAAAATGTTAGGATAAGAAAATACCTCTCAATAACAGCCCTAAATGTAAATGGATTAAACTCCCCACTCAAATGACACAGACAGACTGATTAGATTAAAAAGCTAGACACAATTATGTGATCTCTGCAAGAGACCCACCTTACCTGTAAAGATGCACACAGACTAATAGTAAAAGGATGGAAAAAGACATACCATGAAAATGAAAACCAAAAATGAACAGGAGTAGCTATTCTTATATTGGATAAAATAGAATTTAAACTAAAATTCATGAAAGGAGACAAAGAAGGCCACCATATAATGATAAAGGAATCTATCCATCAAGAAGACATAACGATCAAATTTTTATGCACCCAACCCTGGAGCACCCAGATATATAAAGCAACACTGTTAGACCTACGGAAAAAGACCCAAATATGATAATACTGGTGGACCTGAACACTCCTCTCTCAGCACTGGACAGATTCCAGGCAACAAATCAACAGAAAAACACAAGATTTAATCTACAATTTAGACCAATTAGACATGGCTGACATCCACAGAACTTTTCATCCAACAACTACAGAATATACATTCATCTCATCAGCACATGAAACATTCTCCAGGTTACACCACGTTAGGTCAAAAATCAAGCCTAAACAAATATAAAAAATTGAAATCACCCCAAGCATCTTTTCAGACTATAGTGGATTAAAACTTGTAATTAATAAAAAGCAAAACTTGGGACATTATACAATCACTTGGAAATTATACAACAAGCTCCTGAATAACCTATGGGTCCAAGAAGAGATTAAACAGGAAATCAAAAAATTTCTGAAACCAATGAAAATAATGACACTTTATATCAAAACCTGTGGGATACTGCAAAAACAGTAATAAGAGGAGAGTATATTGCAATAAATGCTCACATCAAAAGAATAGAAAGATTTCAAATAAACAACCTAACACTACACCTCATAGACTAGAGAAACAAGAACAATCCATTCTAGAGTTAGTAGATGGAAAGAAAAAAATTAGGATCGGAGAAGAACTAAACAAAATAGAGACCCTAAAAATGATACAAAAGATCAATGAAAGAAAAAGTTGCTTTTCTGAGTTGATAAGCAAAATAGACAAACCATTACATAGGTTAATAAAAACAACAAAGAGAAGACCCAAATAACAAAAATCAGAAATGGAAAAGGCAACATTAGAACTGATACAGTAGAAATACAAAGAATCATTAGAGACTATTACAAAAAACTATATGCTAACAAATTTGAAAACTGGAGAAAATGGGTAAATTTCTGGACAAATGCAAACTACCAAGACTGAACCAAGAAGAAATAGAAAACCTGAACAGACCAGGAACAAATAATGAAACTGAAGCAGTAATCAGCAGTATCCCAACAAAGAAAAGCCCAGAACTGAATGGCTTTACTGCTGAATTCTACAAGAACTTTAAAGAATAAATGTCAATTCTCTCCAACCATCCCATAAGATCCAACCATCCAATTTCTGGGTATATACCAAAAGGAGTGGAAATCATCATGTGGAAGGGATATCTGTTTTTTTTTTTTTTTTTTTTGTCTTTTTTCCGTGTCCGGCAACGGATCGCAACCCTCAGTGTCCTCCCCGGGATTGCAAACCTCGGCGTTGCTCCCGCGCCTCACTCAGCCAGTGAGCGGGAACCGGTCTGTATGTGGGATCCGAACCCTCGGGTGGGAGCGCCGCTGCGCTTCCCAAGCGGCGCACTATCCAGTGCGCCACCGGGCCGGCCCTGGAAGGGATATCTGAACTCCCACTGTTCATTGCAGTCCTTTTTCTAATAGCCAAGATATGGAACCAACTTAAATGTCCATCGACAGATGACTGGATAAGGAAAATGTAGTATATATACACTGTGGAATACTACTCCACCATAAAGATAATGAGATTCTGCCATTTGTAGAAACATGGATGAGCTTAGACAAAATTATGTTAAGTGAAATAAGCCTGGCACAGAGTGAAAAATCCCACATATCCTCACTCATAAGTGGGAGATAAGAGGGAAAGAAGGAAAGAGAGAAAGAGCACAGTGGCACGTTGAATTTGTAGAGGGAGAAAGCATAACTAGGGTTGCTGGGACTGTGGAGGCAGAGGTCCAGATAGGGGCATTGGGGAGAAGTTGGATGGGAGACATGGGGAATAATTGCAATTTGAGGTGGTGGGCATGCTTTGTGTGTGTGTGTGTGTGTGTGTGTTTTGACCGGGAAGGGGATCGGAACCCTTGGCTTGGTGTCGCCCACACTGCGCTCAGCCAGTGAGCGCACTGGCCATCCCTATATGGGATCCGAACCTGTGGCCTTGGCGCTCCCAGTGCCGCTGCGCTCCCAGCGCCGCACTCTCCCCAGTGAGCCACGGGTTTGGCCCTGGTGGGCATGCTGATAGCATTTATTTCTCACCACAACTTGGGCACAGGTGTTGACAGTCAGTTCTTGCCCCATGAATATATATAATCAAGACAAATATAAAAAATTTAAAAAATAAAAATTTTAAAAACACAATGATAAATTTCTTTACATGTTATTTCTTTTAAACACATATCCAGTACCAAAATCATTTGCTTATATTTCAAATATGATTTCATTAGTCAAAAGTCAATTTAACTAACTTTTCAGTCAAAAAAAAATTAATATATAACCACACACTTAAATACCCATTTTTCATTTAATAATTAATTGTTTAAAGCATTTGTTTCTAATTTTGAATGCATAAAATGTTGAATTTCACATCTGCATGATAATAGATGACACCGAGATTACCTAGAAACCATAGCAATGATTTGCATAGTACACTGGAAAAAATAAAAGTGTCTGTCCTTCAGTAACTAATTTTTCCATGTCACATTTTGTGTGTAACAGGATGGTAAGTCTCCCAAAGACTTTATCTATCTTTATTGACTCTAAGTCATTTTGTGAGGATATATAACATAGCGTCTTTTTCAATATCTTTATTATTATTTTTGT
>NW_007730185.1:109082-118539 GCF_000696425.1 Galeopterus variegatus
GTTCATAGAAAGATTCATATTATGAATAACTTTCAATTGTTTTTCCATGAACTTTTTGAAGCACCCTCATATAGTTTTATCCCATATATACTATACAGTACATGTATAGATTTGTGTGTGTGTGTGTGTGTAGTTTGTAGTACATAAGGGAAAGGTAGACATATCTTTATAACTAATAGCATACACAAAAATATATATTTACATATATTTGTGTACACATATATATATGATATGAAGAAAGTTTAGATAACCGTATAATGATTACAAGGTATAATTTGTTAAATTATTTTGTGATACACTAATACTGATAATTTGTTTGTTCATCTAATGAATATTGACCAAGTATTTGTCATGAATACGTTATTTTAGTGTGTTCTGGAAACATATGTAAGACGTACTCAATGGAAAAAAGAGTTATTGTGCAGAAGAGAGACGTAAAACAGTGATGGCACAGAACAGTTTTTAAAGCATGGTATGAGTGAATACCCTTGGGGTCCCCAAGAACTTTTTATAATATCTAGAAATTCATATCTATTTTATATAATACAAGGCGTCTTCAAAAAGTTCACGAAAAATGTATACTAGGAAAAAACTAAGCATGGATTGCAAAATATTTTTAAACTAAAATAAACTGGTATTAACTTATTATAACATGTCTCAGTTTGAGGCACTCAGCAAGATAAGACATAAGTTTGAAAAGAGCCCCTATCACAGCAACATGAATTCTGCTAAAATTGAAGCAAGAACAAACATCAAATTGATGGTGAAGCTTGGGTGAAAGAATGGTGAAATCACTGATGCTTTAAGTTTATGGAGACAACCCCCCAAAGAAATCAACAATTTACAAATGGATAATTCATTTTAAGAAGGGATGAGATGAGTTGAAGCTGAAGCCTGCAGGGGCACATGACCCATATCAGTTTGCAAAGAAAAATTAATTTTGTTCCTGCTCTAATTGAAGAAGATAGACGATTAACAGCAGAAACAAAGGCCAACACCATAGACTTTTCAGTTGGTTCACCTTACACTATTCTGAGTGAAAAATTAAAGCTGAGAAAACTTTCCACTTGATGGGTGCCAAAACTATTACACCCAGATCAGCTGCAGACAAGAGCAGAGCTTTCAACCAAAATTTTAAACAAGTTGGATCAAGATGCTGAAGCATTTCTTTGAAGAATTGTAACAAAAGATGAGGCAAGGCTTTACCAGTATGATCCTGAAGACAGAGCACAATCAACACCATGGCTACTGGCAGGTGGAAGCGGTCCAGTCCAAGCAAAAGTGGACTAGTAAAGAGTAAAAGTCATGGCAACAGTTTTATAATGCTCGAAGTATTTTGTTTGTTGACTTTCTGGAGGGACAAGCAATGATAACATCTGCTTATTATGAGTATTTGGAGAAAGTTGGCCAACGCTTTAGGAGAAAAACACCCAGGGAAGTCTTTCTCCAAGAGTCCTTCACCACAACAATGGTTCTGCTCATTCTTCTAATCGAACAAAAACAATTTTGTGAGAGTTTTGATGGCTCATCATTGGACATCCACCTTCAGGTCCTGATTTATCTTCTTCGGACTTCTTTATTGCTTCCAAACCTTAAACATCTTTAAAGGGCACCCATTTCTCTTCAGTTAGTAATGTACAAAAGCCTGGATTGGCATGGTTAAATTCCTACGACCCTCAGTTCTTTAGGTATAGATTAAATGGCTATCATCACTTACAGATGTGTCTTCATCTTGATAAAGGTTATGTTGAGAAATACAGGGGTTTTTACTTTTTTTTTTCTCTTCTAATTCCATTTTTTCCATGAATGTTTGAAGTCTGCTCATGCTAATACATTACATGGCATTTTAATTCACATTTTCTCATGAGCATCATAGAGTTTTACAGAGGCTACATGTACTGTGAGGATATCATTGCTCTGGTGTCTAGTGGGACATGCCTTTCTGTATTCTTCTGTTTAAAAACATTCTCAGTTTAATTTCTAATAGGATAAATCCAACAGTTACAATACAAATAAACAAAGGTTCTTTGGAGTCCTCTATAATTTTAAGAGTGTAGAGAAGTATTAAAATAAACAACAACAAAAAAAATGAAAAACACTTGTATAGCTAGAATATTAACTCTATTAGGAAATGACACACAGACCCATTCCCCCACTCCCCAACCCCCACTGTCTGCCCCAAGGCCAGTGACAACGGAGCCACCAATGGAAAACTCTGGGCTCCTGAGCTGTGTGTGGGAGGGGTGGGCCCATGGCCTTAGCCACTGCCCTCCCACTGTACGCAACTAGACCAGTGAAGGAGCCAGCCGTGCGCCACCTCTGCCTCCCCCCACCCCTCTGGATCAATATCTTAGAATGTAAAAAATAATAATAAAAATAAATAAATGAATAAATAAATATCAATCAATCAATCAATAATAACAACTTTGTTTAGGGAAATAAGGAGCAAATTTAGTGATAAAGATACAGGGTGTTAATGGAGCAAATTGAGGGACTCCTAAATTTGACTGGGGTTATACCTGAAAATTTACTGTGGTTTATTCAATCTTAATATATCCAAATGACATGAACTCTATACAGAAGGTGAAGGTCTTAAAAGAAGTAAATGATTTGTATACAAGTGTAATTGTAGGATACTACTGAGTAANCATCTTAGAATGTAAAAAATAAAAATAAAAATAAATAAATGAATAAATAAATATCAATCAATCAATCAATAATAACAACTTTGTTTAGGGAAATAAGGAGCAAATTTACTGATAAAGATACAGGGTGTTAATGGAGCAAATTGAGGGACTCGTAAATTTGACTGGGGTTATTCCTGAAAATTTACTGTGGTTTATTCAGTCTTAATATATCCAAATGACATGAACTCTATACAGAAGGTAAAGGTCTTAAAAGAAGTAAATGATTTGTATACAAGTGTAATTGTAGGATACTACTGAGTAATATAATTTTTAAGAATATAGTGTTAAATAAGAAATATGGACTAATCATAGACAGTTTTAGCTGCGATGTGGCCACTCAAGAATTGGATATATTTTTTTTTCTGTACAAAGGGAGATGGAGACATGGGCACCTTACTATCATGGTAAATGCTTCATTGGTCAATATTTGTTAGATGAATAAATGTATTATCTATATTAATGTATCACAAAATAATTCACAATTTATACCTTGGAATCATTACATAGTTAGCTAAACTTCCTTCACCGTCACCCACCCCCGGCACGCACCCACCATACACACACATGTCCTAACTCCTTCCCAAGATCTATTATTTTAGCAAGTATCTAACCATTTTATTATGTTTTCCATGACTTCAGTGCTCACACACATGTGTGTGTGTGTTTGTGTGTGTGTGTATTTGTATGCTATTTGTTATACAGATATATCTTTCTTTCCCTTACGTGCTACAAACTACTATTTATATAAAACTACACACACACACACTAACTCCTTCCCAAGATCTGTTATTGTAGTAAGTATCTAACTGTTTTATTATGACAATAGGGACTTTAATGTGGGCACTCCATAATAAAATTGTCTAAACTGCTGTTTTGGTGAATCACATTATTTTCTTTCTCTGTAAATGCGATATCTCAAATATCCTAAACTAGAATTCAAAACTCTTGATAATATTAAATTTCCTAAAAATTAATATATTGCCTTACTATTTTGGTGATCAAACTTTTTTTGATAGTTGAATTTCATATATGTTTAATATCTACTTACATGAAGATTTAATATGTGATATTAGCATTCAAGATTCTTGAGAGCTCCAGAAGGTTAAAAACAAGCTTTTATTTGCATAATAAACAATATGTGTCTACCCCACACTTGACATTATTATAAAAGGCAGCACTGATGAAACCTACATATACATATGAAGCCACTTTAACAAATGAAAAGAATGTTGTAAATAAAAACTACTAACATGGCGTATTGTGTTTTATCAGGTATTTTAGATACTGTGTAAGTGGTAATTGTTTTTTTTTTTCTTTTACTAATAAATAAAATGATCTTTCAAATTGTCTTCTATATTTTTTACATACATTTCCATTAAAGTGTGTAAATATTCAAGGTTGTCAAGGTCTAATACATTATTTGGAAAGTATAGCTATTATTTTAAACACAAATTAAGCAATCCCATGTATTTTACATGAATGATTTACAATTGTTCACTGAAAATCGTGACATAGGCACTTTACATAAACCATCCACGTGTGACTCATCGCATTACAGTGCTCATAAGAGGAACACCAGAAAAGCTTAGCTTTTTACACCTGGTGCCAAATAATTCCATATTACAAAAAACAAATGAGGCTGGTTGATTTTTCTCTATGTATAATCTGAATGAATATTCTCAGCTTCAGTCTAGATTATGTGTTAATTTTGTCAAAAAGGCTGTGTGGACTCAAGATATTTGGAAGAATGAAACATCTCTACTGTCCTATCCAATGTCGTATAGTGTAATTATGCCTGACATTTTGCCCATCATACTTAAGATACTTAGTTTTTCTTAAGAAATCCTCTTCTCAAAAGGAAATTGATGCTAACAACAACAGTGACAAGTCATTTCTCCTTTCATCTCTTAATTTTTCCTATAGATATTTTAAATTTTTTTCTTGTCAGANCAGCTTCAGTCTAGATTATGTGTTAATTTTGTCAAAAAGGCTGTGTGGACTCAAGATATTTGGAAGAATGAAACATCTCTACTGTCCTATCCAATGTCATATAGTGTAATTATGCCTGACATTTTGCCCATCATACTTAAGATACTTAGTTTTTCTTAAGAAATCCTCTTCTCAAAAGGAAATTGATGCTAACAACAACAGTGACAAGTCATTTCTCCTTTCATCTCTTAATTTTTCCTATAGATATTTTAAATTTTTTTCTTGTCAGAAACAATTGGTGTTACCATCTGACTGTATTCTGCCAAAATAGAGATTACAGTTTAGATTTGTCATTTTTGGATATTTCCTGTTGATATTTTCAAGAACAATTTGCAACACTGTAGGTGACAAGAGCCATATGGGGTCATTTTCTCAATCATAGCTTTATATACACTGTAATCAACTTTTATCCTGCTAGAATTATTATTATCAAATGTTAGTATATTTAGTTTGAAAATAATAAATAAAATTATTTAAAGGAAGGAAAGCAATATGTATCTATCTAAGAACATAAATACCTTCCACTGAGAGCCTCTTGAAACCTAAAGAAAGTAGCTTTGGAAATCCTTCTGAGAGTGTACACAAATGGAGAGGTGAATCTACTAAGGTGTAGTGATTGTGCACAAGGATATCCTTCAATATGAAACACAGCCATGCAGCTCTTATTTTAGGTCTCTAGGAAAAAATTGGGGCCATTTGTTTACCTTTGCTCACCTCCTCACATAAGATCTGAAAGAATGGCCTCTATCAAGAGCAAGGTAGCCTTTTAATAAACATCTTGAAACTCTTGATTTGAAAACTTGAAAAACAGTGCTAACAGGCAGTAGGATTTAATAGATGGTAAAACACACATTCAATAGAGGCAATAGCAATTTACACAGTGAAATTTACAAACTGGATATTACAGCATTCCATGATAATTGAAGGGAAATGCAAGAAGAAAGTGATGATGATATGCAAATAAACAATAGTGAGCATTCATGACATAGAAGGTTTGAATCAAAACTGGTGGTCATTTACAGGCACTATAAGGGAACTCAACTTTTAAAAGTTTGACATGTAAGAGTAAGTAGAATCAAGCAAGAAGATATATCTTTCTCCACATGATTGTCAATTATTGAAGATAATTGGTGAAGAACCAATATCTATATAGTTTATAGATTATTCAGTAGACTTTTTTTTTATTCCCTAGTTACCTAATTAAACATTGAGGTTTTAGACCCCTCCCAACCCCTTAGACCCGGAGGAGAGCACCAGCCTGTGCTGCTTGACCTGCGGAGGTGAGCCTCGAAGAACTGTGTGGCAGAGGGAACCCCTCCCCACTCCTTGGACCCAGAGGGGAACACCAGCCCACATGGCCTGACCTGCTAAGGTGAGTCCAGCAGAACCATGTGGCAGAGTGACCCCTCCCCACCACTTGGACCCAGAAGGGAGTGCCAGCCCATGCAGCCTGAGCAGTCAAGGTGACCCCACTGGAACTGCATGGCATTGGTGGCTCATTCTATTACCACAGATTCCGGAACAGGACCCAAGTAGGTTTAACTTAACCACCACCACACTTACTGTCTAGCATAGACAATTCACCACCACAGTAACAACCAGGGCAAGTCCACCAACATAATCTGCATAATGAAAGAAGAAAACCCTTTACCAAATAACCAAACATAAACAAAAACATACTAGAACTACAAATAAACAAGAAGAAATGACACCACCAAAAGAATATATTAATGCTCTGAAGTCAGACTCCATGAAACAGGGAATCCTTGAAATGTCTGAAAAAGAATTCCAAGCAAAGATCTTAAGAAAACTTGAAGAAATAAAGGAAGACTTGATTAGAGAACATAATGGAACAAGAAAAAATATACAGAATTTGAAGGAGGAAATCTACAAAGAGATTAATACCATAAAAAAGAGTTAAGCAGAACTTTTAGAAATGAAAGATTCACTCAATGAAATAAAAAAAAAAAACACAACAGAGAGCTTGAGCATCAGGGCAGACCAAGCAGAAGAAAGAATTTCAGAGCTTGAAGATGGTCTTTTTTGAAATCACTCAGGCAGACAAAAAAAGGAAAAAAAAATAATTTAAAATAATGAGGAAAACCTAAGAGAGATAGAAGACAAACTCAAGAACTCTAACATCTTACTTGTGGGTATTCCAGAAGGGGAGGAGAAAGGAAAAGGTAGTGAAAACCTACTCAAGGAAATAGTAACAGAAAACTGCCCAGGTGTAGGGCAAGTTAACAGTCCTTCAGATCCTGGAAACTGAAAGGTCTCCAAACAGATTCAATCCAAAAATATCCTCCCTGAGACACATTATAGCTAAGTTTGCAAAGCTCAAAGACAAAGAGCATTTTACAAACATCAAGAGAAAATTATCAGGTCCCTTATAGGGGAACCCCAGTCATACTAACAGCAGAGTTCTCAACTGAAACCCTACAGGCCAGAAGAGAGTGGAATGATATATTCAAAATACAAAAGAAAAAAAAAAAAATGCCAGCCAAGAATTCTTTACGCAGCAAGGCTCTCCTTCAGATATGATGGAAAAATTGTGTATTTCCAAGACAAACAAAAATTGTGGGAGTTCGCCGCAACATGACCAGGCCTGCAAGGAATTCTCAAGGGAGTCATTCATCTGGAATCTAAACAGTGGTGACCACTATCACAAATACACAAGAAATGGCAAAACCCACTGTTAAAACAAAAATGCCATCAAGAAAGAGAAAGAAGCTAAATCATCCGATCTTAAATTTCTAACTAATATTGAAGAAGAGAAATAAAAGGGGAAATATTGATCAAAAGATATATAAAGCATCTAAATAAGAAACAATTAAATGACAGGAATTAAGCAGCACTTGTTAATATCAATGCTAAATGTGAATGAACTCAACTCCCTATTCAAAGGTACAGATTGACTGATTGGATTAAAAAGCTAGACCAAAGTATACGCTGTCTCCAAGAGACCCACCCTACCTCTAGAGACACACATAGACTAAAACTGAAGGGATGGAAAAAGATATACCATGTAAATGAAAACCAAAAACTAGCAGGAGTAACTATTCTTAAATTGGACAAAATAGACTTTAAACCAAAAAAAAAAAAAAAAAAAAACATAAAAAGAGACAAAAAATGTTATTATATAATGATAAAGGGATCTATCCAGCTAAAGGCATAACAATCATAAACATGTGTGCACCTAATACTGGAGTACCTAGATATATAAAGCAAACACACTTAGACCTAAAAAAAGATACAGGACCTAATACATTAATAATGCATGACCTGAAGACCCCTCTCTCAGTATGGGACAGATTTTCCAGGCAGCAATCAGCAAAAAGACACAGTATTTAATCTACAACTTAGACCAACTGGACCTGGCAGATATATACAGAACATTTCACCCAACAACTAAAGAATACACTTTCTTCTCCTCATCTTATGTAACATTTTCCAGGATAGACCACATATTATATCACAAATCTATTCTTAGCAAATTAAAAAGAAAATGAAATCATTCCAAGTATCTTTTCAAACCACAATGGACTAAAATTGGCAATTAATAATAAGCAAAACTCTGGAAACTATAAAAGTACATGGAAACTAAACAATAGGCACCTGAATGACCTATGATCCAAAAATAAATTAAACAGGAAATCAAAAAAATTCTAGAAACTAATGAAAATAAAGATAGGTCATACCAAAACCTGTGGGATACTGCAAAAGCAGTACTAAGAGGCAAATTTATTGTAATAAATACTTACATCAAAAGAACAGAAAGACTTCAAATAAACGACCTAACACTATGCCTCAAAGAACTTGAAAAGTAACAACAATCCAAACTTACATGTAGTAGATGGAAAGAAATAATTAAGATCCAAGCAGAAATAAATGAAATAGAGACTGAAGAAACAATAGAAAAGATCAAAAAAACAAAAAGTTGTTTTTTGGGAAGATAAATAAAATAGAAAAACCATTAGCTAGGTTAACAAAAATAAATAAATAAATAAATAAATAAATAAATAAATAGAAGAGAGGAATATCCAAATAAAAAAAATCATAAATGAGAAGGGAGACATTATAACTGATACCACAGAAATACAAATAATCATTAGAGACTATCATAAACAATGGTATGACAACAAATATCAAAATCTGGAAGATATGGATAAGTTTCTAGACACATACAAACTACCAAGACTGAACCAAGAAGAGATAGAAGACCTGAACAGACCAATAACAAGCAAAGAGGTTGAGGCAGTAATTAGCAGTCTTCCAACAAAGAAAAGTCTGGGTCTGGATGGTTTTACAGCTGGATTCTATCAATCTATTTTTTTTTTTTTCCTTTTTTTGTCTTTTTTACTGACTGGTAACGGGATCGCAACCTTTGGTGTTGCACCCATACCGAGGACCAGCAATGGGATCGCAACCCTCGGGGTTGCGCCTGCACCGCACTCAGCCAGTGAGCGGGAACCGGTCTCCACATGGGATCGGAACCCTTGGCAGGAGTGCCGCCGCACTCCCAAGCGGCACACTCTCCAGTGCGCCACTGGGCCAGCCCATGGATTCTATCAATCTTTTAAGGAGAAGTTAATACCAATTTTCCACAGACTATTACAGAAAATCCAAACAGAAGCTAATCTCTCAAACTCATTCTATGAGGCCAACATAACTCTGATACCAAAACCAGATAAGTAAACAACAAAAAAGAAATTACAGACCCATATCCTTGATGAACCTAGATGCAAAAATCCTCACCAAAATATTAGCAATCAGAATACAGC
>NW_007730185.1:118605-120188 GCF_000696425.1 Galeopterus variegatus
ACTACCAAGACTGAACCAAGAAGAGATAGAAGACCTGAACAGACCAATAACAAGCAAAGAGATTGAGGCAGTAATTAGCAGTCTTCCAACAAAGAAAAGTCTGGGTCTGGATGGTTTTACAGCTGGATTCTATCAATCTTTTTTTTTTTTTTTTCCTTTTTTTGTCTTTTTTACTGATTGGTAACGGGATCGCAACCCTCGGTGTTGCACCCATACCGAGGACCAACAAAGGGATCGCAACCCTCGGTGTTGCGCCTGCACCGCGCTCAGCCAGTGAGTGGGAACCGGTCTCCACATGGGATCCGAACCCTTGGTGGGAGCGCCACCACACTCCCAAGCGGCACACTCTCCAGTGCACCACTGGGTCGGCCCATGGATTCTATCAATCTTTTAAGGAGAAGTTAATACCAATTTTCCACAGACTATTACAGAAAATCCAAACAGAAGGTAATCTCTCAAACTCATTCTATGAGGCCAACATAACTCTGATACCAAAACCAGATAAGTAAACAACAAAAAAGAAATTACAGACCAATATCCTTGATGAACCTAGATGCAAAAATCCTCACCAAAATATTAGCAATCAGAATACAGCAACATATTAAAAAAATTATACACTTCTATCAAGTGGGATTCATCCCAGGGATGCAAGGATGGTTCAACATACAAAAGTCAATAAATGTGATACATCACATCAACAAACTTAGGGACAAAGACCATATGACTATCTCAATAGATGCTGAAAAAGCATTTGACAAAATTCAGCATCCCATCTTGATAGAGACTCTCAATAAATTAGGTATAGAAAGAAAGTACCTCAACACAATAAAAACCATCTATGACTAGCTCACTGCCAGTATCATTCTGAATGGGGAAAAATAGAGAGGGCCTTTCTTTTAGAACAGGAACCAGACAAGGATGCCTACTCTCACCACTTCTATTTAACACAGGTCTGGAGGATCTAGCCAGAGCGATCAGGCAAGAGAAAGAGATAAAGGGAATCTAGATCAGAAAAGAAGAAGTCAAACTTTATCTATTTGCAGATGGCATGATACTATATATAGAAAAAAACCTAAAGACTCTATTGAAAAGCTCCTACAGCTGATTAATATTTTCAGTAACATTGCAGGATACAAAATAAAGGCCCCCAAATCAGTTGCATTTATATATGCAATGAATTAACAGAAAGAGAAATAAATAATGCAAGTCCATTTACAATTGTCAGATAAAAAATAAAATACCTAGTGACAATTTAATGAAGTAGGTGAAAGAACTGTACAATGGGAACTACAAATCACTTCTGAAATTAAAGAAGACACAAAAAGCTGGAAAGATATTCCAAAGAAGAAACCAAAACATGGGAAGATATTCCATGGTTTAGGATTGGAAGAAGTAACATTGTGAAAATCTATGTCCATACTATCCAATGCGATCTACAGATTCAGTGCAATCCCAATCAAAATACCAATGACTTTCTTCACAGAAAATGAAAAACAGTCAGCTTTCATAAGGAACAACAAAAGACCCTGAATAGACAAAGCAATCCTGGGCAAAACATAAATATAAATAAATAAATAAATAAA
>NW_007730185.1:121054-126694 GCF_000696425.1 Galeopterus variegatus
ATATCAAACTAAAAAGCTTCTGCACAGCAAAGTGAACAACAAACTACAGAGTTGGAGAAAAGTTTTGCTAACTATGAGTCTGAGAAGGGATTAATATCCAGAATATACAAGGAACTCAAGAAATTATACAGTAAAATAATAAATAAATAATAATAATAATAGTAATCTAATGATGAAATGGGGAAAGGAACTGAATAGACATTTTTCAAAGGAAAACATACAAAAGGCCAACAGATACATGAAAAAATGCTCAACATCACTAGTCATCAGTGAAAGGCAAATGAATATGACATTGAGATAGCACCTCACCCCAGTTAGATTGGCTATAATCAAAATGATGGTGAATAACTAATGCTGGTGAGGATGTGGAGAGAAGGGAACAGTCCCACACTGTTGATTGGATGGCAAATTAGTAAAACCACTATGGAAAACAGTATGGAGGTTTCCCAAACAACTACATACAGATAGATCTTCCATACAACCAAGCAATCCCTCTTCTGGGTATATACCCAGAGGAAAGGAAATCATCATGTTGAAAGGATATCTGCACTCCCATGTTCATTGCAGCTCTGTTTACAATAGCCAAGACATGGAACCAACCTAAATGTCTACTGATGGATGATTGGATAAGGAAACTGTGGTATATGCACACCATGGAATACTACTCTGCCATAAAAAAGAATGAAATACTCCCATTTGCAACAACATGGATGAGCCTGTAGAAACTTATGTTGAGTGATGAATACCACATGTACTCATTCATATGTGGGAGCTAAGAGAAAAAGAAGGAAGGAAAGAAAGACCACAGTAGTGGGTTGGTCTTGCAGAGGGAGAGAACATTCCTTGGGCTTCAAAGTGGAGCAGGGGGAGAAAGGGTGGGGGATGGAGGTTGGGGATAATTGGGTGGGGTCATGGGGTACGAATGCAATTTGTGGTAATGGGTATGCTTCCAATATAAATCTGGCCTTCACATCATGGGCACAAGCAGTAACAATCAGCTTTGTATCTCATGAATATTCATAATTAAAATAAATAAAAATAAAAATAGAATAAAAAACCCATTGAGGTTTTGACAATAAGAATGGCAATAAGTGATGGAGATTTATGTCTTTCATTTCCAAACTAAATATTGTTGTGTTCACTAAATAATGTTTTATAGATTTCATATATTATGACAGATAATTGACAGTTTAAACTATTTAAGAATCATACCAAAAGCCAGATATCAAAGAAAATTAATTGATTCAAGTGTGAACTGAAAGAGGCCCCCATTGTCTAAGGATGGGGCAATTTGTATCAATAAAATTAACAGTTGCAATTGATTGAAGCAGATGAAGCAAGTCTGTGAGTTCAACCTGATGGTAAAAACATATCTTACTGACCACATTTGGAGGATACTAGGGAAACAAATCACTAATCATAAAAGTAACGAAAATTCGAAAAGAATAAAACATTTATCCTGTTTTTCCTGTATAAAAAGTGCCTTGGAATAACAGTTGATGAGGGAAATTCATTTCTTAAAAAATGTACTGTCAGGGCCGGCCCGGTGGTGCACTGGAGAGTGCGCCGCTTGGGAGTGAGGCGGCGCTCCTGCCGAGGGTTCGGATCCCATGTGGAGACCGGTTCCCACTCACTGGCTGAGCGCGGTGCGGGCTCAACACTGAGGGTTGCGATCCCATTGCCGGTCCCCGGTACGGACGCGACACCGAGGGTTGTGATCCCGTTACCGGTCAGTAAAAAAGACAAAAAGGAAAAAAAAATGTACTGTCAGTTATAACTGGGTAGGAAGGAAGGAAGGAAGGAAGGAAGGAAGGAAGGAAGGAAGGAAGGAAGGAAGGAAGGAAGGAAGGAAGAAACCACAACAATTCATTGAACTTTAAGAAGGAAAGAACAAACCTAAGGTTACTGTAGATGGGGGGAGGAAAGGAGGAGGACTGGGGAGGGACAGGTCGGGTAAAGGGAATAAAGAAAAATCATGATTTGTAATAATGAATATGCTAATAATAACTTAAAAATTAAAATAAAAATGTACTTACTAATTAATAAAAAAGAAAAACAGTTACAATATCAACAATTTTTAAAATTTTAATTTATTAATATACTATGTAGTTAATTTTTGTGTCCCTTTACCAATTCCTTTTTCCCACTTCCCCCTCACTCATTCCCCCATCGACATCATATCTCTGCACTTGACTTAAAAAGTTCAAGGAATTGTAATTGTTGTATCTTCTCCCCCACCACTTATTTGTTTGCATATTTATTCATTTATTTTTTTGTTTATTTATTTATTTATTATTTTTTTAGCTCCCACAAATGAATGAGAACATATGGTATTTCTTTCTGTGCCTGGATTATTTCACTTAATACGATATTCTCTAAGTCCATCCATGTTCCTGCAAAAGGTAGTATTTCATTCTTTTTTTACAGCAGAGTAGTATTCCATTGTGTAGATATGTCAGTATTTCCTTACCTGCTCCTCTGATGATGGACATTTGGGCTGGTTCCAACTCTTGGCTATTGTAAATACTGCAGCAATAAACATGAGAGTGTGGGTAGCCCACTGACATAATGATTTCCATTCCTCTGGGTATATTCACAGCAGTGGAGTAGCTGGGTCATATGGTAGATCTCTCTGTAATTGTTTGAGTAAACTCCATACCATTTCCCATAAAGGCTGAACCATTTTGCAGCCCCATCAACAGGATACGACGGTTCTTTTTTCTCTGCAACCTCACCAGCATCTATCATTCTTAGTCTTTTAGACATTAGCCATCCTAACTGGAGAGAGATGGTATCTCAAAGTAGTTTTGATTTGCATTTCTCAAACGCTGAGTGACCTTGGGCATTTTTTCATGTTGCAGTGTGTTACAGCAAACTCACAAGGAGAATAAGGGCACTGAGGCTTGTGGCAGGAAGCAGAGTTTATTGATGTTGGCACCAGCTCAGTGGATTTCTGTCCCAAAGTCTGAGCCCTGAACACAGCAGGGCCGTATTTTTTTATTTACTTCTATTTTCTGATTTGGAGAAAGAGCGATTGTCTCCTTACTACGGCAAGTGTGAGGTGTTCCGTAAGTAGGGGTTGGAAGAAATGCTTTTCTTTCCCCAGGTGTGGAAAGTCTCTAATCAGCAATGGCCACAGCAGGGTGGAGCACAGCTGGGCAAGCACAGGTACCCAGTGGTCATAACTGGGTGGGACACAGCTGGGTANCAAGCAGTAACAATCAGCTTTGTATCTCATGAATATTCATAATTAAAATAAATAAAAATAATAATAGAATAAAAAACCCATTGAGGTTTTGACAATAAGAATGGCAATAAGTGATGGAGATTTATGTCTTTCATTTCAAAACTAAATATTGTTGTGTTCACTAAATAATGTTGTATAGATTTCATATATTATGACAGATAATTGATAGTTGAAACTAAGAATCATACAAAAAAACAGATATCAAAGAAAATTACTTGATTCAAGTGTGAACTGAAAGAGGCCCCATTGTCTAAGGATGGGGCAATTTGTATCAATAAAAATAACAGTTGCAATTGATGGAAGCAGATGAAGCAAGTCTGTGAGTTCAACCTGATGGTAAAAACATATCTTACTGACCACATTTGGAGGATACTAGGGAAACAAATCACTAATCATAAAAGTAATGAAAATTGGAAAAGAATAAAACATTTATCCTGTTTTTCCAGTATAAAAAGTGCCTTGGAATAACAGTTGATGAGGGAAATTCATTTCTTAAAAAATGTACTGTCAGGGCCGGCCTGGTGGCGCACTGGAGAGTGCGCCACTTGGGAGCACAGCGGCGCTCCCGCCGAGGGTTTGGATCCCATGTGGAGACCGGTTCCCACTCACTGGGTGAGCGTGGTGTGGGCGCAACACCGAGGGTTGCGATCCCGTTGCCGGTCAGTAAAAAAGACAAAAAGGAAAAAAAAATGTACTGTCGGTTATAACTGGGTGCTAAGGAAGGAAGGCAGGCAGGCAGGCAGGCAGGAAGGAAGGAAGGAAGGAAGGAAGGAAGGAACCACAACAATTCATTGAACTTTAAGAAGGAAAGAACAAACCTAAGGTTACTGTAGATGCGGGGAGGAAAGGAGGAGGATTGGGGAGGGACAGGTCGGGTAAAGGGAATAAAGAAAAATCATGATTTGTAATAATGAATATGCTAATAATAATTTAAAAATTAAAATAAAAATGTACTCACTAATTAATAAAAAAGAAAAACAGTTACAATATCAACAATTTTTTAAATTTTAATTTATTAATATACTATGTAGTTGATTTTTATGTCCCTTTACCAATTCCTTTTTCCCACTTCCCCCTCACTCATTCCCCCATCGACATCATATCTGTGCACTTGACTTAAAAAGTTTAAGGAATTGTAATTGTTGTATCTTCTCCCCCACCACTTATTTGTTTGCATATTTATTCATTTTTTGTTGTTTATTTATTTATTTATTATTTTTTTAGCTCCCACAAATGTATGAGAACATATGGTATTTCTTTCTGTGCCTGGATTATTTCACTTAATACGATATTCTCTAAGTCCATCCATGTTCCTGCAAAAGGTAGTATTTCATTCCTTTTTTATAGCAGAGTAGTATTCCATTGTGTAGATATGTCAGAATTTCCTTATCTGCTCCTCTGATGATGGACATTTGGGCTGGTTCCAACTCTGTGCTATTGTAAATACTGCAGCAATAAACAGGAGAGTGTGGGTAGCCCACTGACATAATGATTTCCATTCCTCTGGGTATATTCACAGCAGTGGAGTAGCTAGGTCATATGGTAGATCTCTCTGTAATTGTTTGAGTAAACTCCATACCATTTTCCATAAAGGCTGAACCATTTTGCAGCCCCATCAACAGTATACGACGGTTCTTTTTTCTCTGCAACCTCACCAGCATCTATCATTCTTAGTCTTTTAGACATTAGCCATCCTAACTGGAGAGAGATGGTATCTCAAAGTAGTTTTGATTTGCATTTCTCGAACACTGAGTGACCTTGGGCATTTTTTCATGTTGCAGTGTGTTACAGCAAACTCACAAGGAGAATAAGGGCACTGAGGCTTGTGGCAGGAAGCAGAGTTTATTGATGTTGGCACCAGCTCAGTGGATTTCTGTCCCAAAGTCTGAGCCCTGAACACAGCAGGGCTGTATTTTTTTATATACTTCTATTTTCTGATTTGGAGAAAGAGCGATTGTCTCCTTATTAGGGCAAGTGTGAGGTGTTCCGTAAGTAGAGGTTGGAAGAAATGCTTTTCTTTCCCCAGGTGTGGAAAGTCTCTAATCAGCAATGGCCACCGCAGGGTAGAGCACAGCTGGGCAAGCACAGGTACCCAGTGGTCATAACTGGGTGGGACACAGCTGGGTATGTACAGGTGCCTCAAGGTGTCTGACAGCCATTCATATATCTTCCTTTGAGAAATGCCTGTTCAGCAACGTTGCCCATTTTTTAATTGGGTTACTTTTTTTTTTCTTTTGTTGTAATGGTGACTTCCTTGTACATTCTGGATATTAATCCTTTGTCAGATGTACATTTGCAAATGTTTTCTCCCACTCTGATGGTGGTCTTTTCACTCTGTTAATTGTTTCTTTTGCTGTGCAGAAGCTTTTTAGTTTGAAATAATCCCATTTGTT
>NW_007730185.1:127458-128789 GCF_000696425.1 Galeopterus variegatus
GGCTATTGTGAATGGGTAGCTATCTTGATTTCTTTTTCTGTATGTTCACTGTTGGAATATACAAATTCTACTGATTTTTGTGTGCTGATTTTGTGTCCTGCAACTTTGCTGAAATCATTTATCAACTGTAAGAATTTTTTTTGTAGTGTCTTTAGGCTGTTCTCTATATAGGATCATATCATCTGCAAAAAGGGACAGTTTGACTTCATCTTTTCCAATCTGGATGCCCTTTATTTCCTTCTCCTCTCTGATCACTCTGGCTAGTACTTCAAACACCCTGTTTAATAGGAGTGGTAAGAGTTGGCATCCTTGTCTAGTTCCTGTTTTTAAAGGAAAAGCTTTAAACTTTTCCCCATTCAGGATGATATTGGCAATGGGCTTGTCATATATGGCTTTAATTGTGTTGAGTTACTTTCCATCTATACCCAACTTGTAGAGAGTCTATATCATGATGAGTGTTGAATTTTGTCAAATGATTTTTTTCAGTATCTATGGAGGTGATCATATGGTTTTTGTCTTTGCTTTTATTGACGTTGTGTATCACATTTATTGATTTATGTATGTTGAACCAACCTTGCATCCCTGGGATGAATTCCACTTGATCATAGTTTATAACTCTGTGTATGTGTTTCTGTGTTCTGTTAGCTAGTATTTTATTGAGGATTTTTGCATCTATGTTCATCAAGAATATTGGCCTGTAATTTTATTTTTTTATTGTTTCTTTGTCTTGTTTTGGTATCAGGGTGATGTTTGCCTCATAGAATGAGTTTTGGAGAATGGCTTCTGTTTCAGTCTGTTGGAATAGTTTGTAGAGAATTAGTATCAATTCCTCTCTGAGGGTTTGGTAGAATTCTGCAGTGAACCCATTCAGTCCTGGGCTTTTCTTTCTTGGGAGACTTCTCATAACAGTTTTACTCTCTTTTACTATTATTGCTCTGTTCAGATTTTCTATATGTTCTTGGCTCAGTCTTGGTAGTTTGTGTGTGTCCACAAATTTATCCATTTCCTCCAAATTTTCAAATTTGTTGTCATACAGTTGTTTATATTAATCTCTAATAATTTCTTGTATTTCTGAGGTATCAGTCATAATGTCACATTTTTCATTTTTATTTTTTGTTATTTGAGTCTTCTCTCTTCTATTTTTAGTTAACCTTGCTAATGGCTTGTCAATTTATCTTTTCAGCAAACCAACATTTTGGGGACTGGCTGTTTAACTCAGCTGGTTAGAGCAAGCTTTGTAACACCATGGTCAAGGGTTTGGTTCCCCATACTGGTCAGCCACGAAAAAAAAAAAAAAAAAAAAGTTTGTCTAATAGTCTAAGAAACCAACT
>NW_007730185.1:129613-131056 GCF_000696425.1 Galeopterus variegatus
CAGTACTCCACAGATTTTGGTATGATGTGTCATTAACTTCATTTGCAAAAAAAAGAAAAAAAAATTTAAAAAATTGAAGAAAATCTAAGAGAGATAGCAGATAACCTTAAGCCCTCAAATATCCAAATCATGGGTATTCCAGGAGAGGAAAAAGGAAATGGCATTGAAAAGATATTCAATGAAGCAATAGCAGAAAACTTTCCAGGTATGGGGAAAGACACAGATCTTCAGATTCAGAGGCCCAAAGATCTTCAAATATATTCAACTCAAAAAGTCCACTCAAAGATGCTTTATCAAGTTGGTAAACCTCAAAGACAAAGAGAATCTAAAAAGCTGCAAAAGAGAAGCATCAAGTCACTCTTAAGGGAGTACCAATCAGACTGAATCAGACTTCTCATTGGAAACCCTAAAAGCCAGAAAAGAATGGGATGATATATTCAAAATACTAAAAGATAAAAAATGCCAACCAAGAATACTTTACCTTGCAAACGTATCCTTCCTAAATAAAGGACAAATAGTATATTTCTCACACAAACAAAAACTACAGGAGTTCACTACCATACGACCAGACTTACAAGAAATTCTCAAGGGAGTGCTTGGTTTAGTACTGGAAAACCAACCATCACTGCCATGAATACTCAAGAAAGAACAAATGTCACCTGTAAAATTGAAAAGCTAACAATAAAGAGAAAATAATTTTATCTACCATTTCAAGAAACAACAAACACAGAAGACACAGCAAATCAGAAAGAAAGGAACAAAAGATACTTAAGACATCCAAACAAAAATCAATAAAATACCAGGAAGAAATCTGTACGTTTCCAGTAAAACCCTTAATATAAAAGGATTAAATTCCTCATTCAAAAGACACAGACTGACTGATTGGATTAAAAAGATGGATCCAGCAATATGCTGCCTTCAAGAAACTCACCTCACCTGTAAAGACACACAAAGACAAAAAGNCCAGCAATATGCTGCCTTCAAGAAACTCACCTCACCTGTAAAGACACACAAAGACAAAAAGTGAAAGGACGGAAAAAGATATACCATGCAAATAGAAATGAAAAAGAAGCTGGCGTGGCTATTCTTATATCAAATAAAATAGACTTTAGGTCAAAAACCATAAAAAGAAGTAAAGAAGGCCACTATAAAATGATAAAAGGATCTATCCATCAAGAAGACATAACAATCATAAATATATGTGCACCCAACATAGGAGCATCCAGACTTATAAAGCAAATGCTATTAGACCTGAAAAATGGGATGGACACAAATACCGTAATAGGAGGGGACCTGAATACCACTCTCAACATTGGACAGATCATCTCAGCAAGAAATCAACAGAGAAATACAAGATCTAAAAAACACTTTACCCCAATTGAGCTTGGCAGATATCTACAGAACATTCCATCCAACAACCTCAGAATATTCATTCTTCTCATT
>NW_007730185.1:132521-133782 GCF_000696425.1 Galeopterus variegatus
ACATTATTTCTATGCATTTACATAATTTTTCATAAAAATTTCAAGACACAAAACTAAAGAAAACCTAACAGAAAACTTGGTGGCAATGTTTCTCTAGCTTTTTAACCGAAGCATTCTTAAATGGAAAGGAAACCTTGGGAATCCTTGGCAGTGAGGGGGATTACAAAACAGTTCATGCAATCTGGAAAATTTACTGTTTATTTTTTCTAAAATAAATCATAATTTTTTTATGTTTCTTTCATTTTTCATCCTTTAAAATAATAAAATAATGATTTTATTTTCCAGGATAAATTGTCATTTAAATTTTGGACTTATAATTCTACCACACTACTTCAAGTCCCTGGGTGCAGGTATGAGGAAAGTTTTTAAGTTCATGGAAAAATAGAATTAAAAGATAATACAAATCTTTCAATGGACTTTTTGAAGACCCCTCATATACTCAGTGTCTATATCTGTAGTAATTAAATTACTAGCCATGTAACTTTGTGAAACACATTTAGTTTCTCATTTCCCTGATGTTCATAATTAAGGTTCTCCATATTCATGATTTGTCTATCAGTATTATATTTTGCCATTCCAATTTTTGTATGGGGTAGGTTTCTCAACCTGGGGTTCTGAATGTGTAGTTTTCCCAATATATTTAAAAAATCTGACACTCTATTACCAAAATGAATCTAAATTATTTATTTATTTGCAATAATTTTAATTTGATATAAAGATTTTTTAAAACACGGCTCTATGAAGAGAATTACATATTTGGTACTAAAAATATAGAGGATACTTTATCTACAGAATGCCAAATGCTTTAAAATATAAATATTATGAGATTACACATCATCATATGTGGTCACCGTATCATAATATTGTTAGCATTTGTCTTTACTTTCATTAATACAAACCTGAAATAGATGACTGAAATAAAATTAATTTCTATTTAGGCCATCTAAATCCTCAAGCAGTGGATTGCAATCCACTATGCGGTCTCAAATGTAGTTGCTCTTGCTCCTAAAAATCTCTAGCCTCTTTTTCTGTTTGCTCTGATTTCCAAGAAAAAGGACAAATCCCATAAGTACTGCTCTCTCAATTTCTTTCTTCTTTCAACTTATGGATATTATGGTCACATTAGATCTTATAGAACGTAGGTCTTATAGATATTATAGATCTTATAAATATTAGCACCCCATTAGATCTGCCATGTTAAGTTCTAGTACTACTGTTTCACTAAAAGTTAGAGACATGGAAAGAGCAAAAGGGGGAGAAG
>NW_007730185.1:134646-135814 GCF_000696425.1 Galeopterus variegatus
AAAAAAAAAAAAAAAAAAAAAAAAAAAAAAAAAACTTGGTCAAATGTTTACTAATTAGGAGATCAGCAGGGGATAAAACAAACAAACAAACAAACAAAACCAAGAAAATCACGTGGTGTCTTAAAAATCTTTGAAAGTATTTCTCTTCCCTTGGTGATTCATACACTGATGGCTATGAGGAGCTGGTGGTACATAGAGACAATTGATATTAATTAGCTTGTGATAATCAATCAGTTTTAAAGATATATTTCTAGATAAATCAAAAGCAAAGCATTAATAACAGGTTGGAAATACTGGAGAAATCAGAGCCAAACAGGAAATACACAGTTTGTTGTTATAGTTGTTTGGGACAATGACCAAAGGAAATGAAGACATATGAATATTTTTTTTCCCTCTAAATCTTAAGGAGAGTTTAGAAGATGGGTTGTGCTTCAAATGCGACCATTTTCATATCTTAGAAAGAGGGTAGATCAGTACTTCATAGTAGTTATAATTTTAAAGTTCAGTATGGTTCAGAATCACCTGAGAAGCTTGTTTAAAAAGCAGATTCTCAGGCCTCTGTACCCATGCCAATTTAATAATTCAGCGACTTTGGGTGGGGCCCATTTTTGTTGATCTGCATACCACAAACTTAGAAATATGTTTATAATCTCTATAGCAGGGTTTCTAAATCTCAGCACTACTGATATTTTGGTCTAGATAATTCTTTGCTTAGAGGAACTGATTTGCATATTGTAGGATGTGATGAGGTTCAGCACTTGATACCCCAAAATAAGGCACCCTGGCATTTGAGGAAACAGCAGAAGCTGGAAAGTCTCTCTGACTTTCTCCCACCATTCTTCCCTGAAGCAGATCATAGAAGAATTCTCTGACCTTCCTCTAAAGTAGTTCACCATACCTTCATTCCAGACGTGTTCACCCTATTCCAAGAAGAAAGGGATAGAGACAGATGACATAGAGACAGAGAGAAGAATCTGAACAAACAGATCTTGCTAAATTCCCCACTCCCATTTTTATTACCAGTTTATAACCATTAGATTATATCCTTTTTCTTTCCAATCATATTTTTGCACAACTGTCCATAAAAAAAGAAAGAAAGAAAAAGAAAAAAAAAAAACAGGTTTTCTTGTTTTTTTCTCTTCTTTATTTTGAAGGATCCACATGTCAT
>NW_007730185.1:135839-150082 GCF_000696425.1 Galeopterus variegatus
GGAGAGCACGTAAGGTTAGCTCTCTCTTGCCCAGCTCATTGGCCATGTGAGATACCCTGTGCCACTGTGGAGAGTCACCACCAAGTAAAAGGCCCTCACAAGATGTGCCCCTAGACTGTGGACTTCCCAGCCTCCGAACTGAAAGAAATAAATTCTAATCTTTTTAAGTTACCTTGTTTCAGGTATTCTGTTATAAGCAACAAAAATGGACTAATACAGGGTTTCAGCCATGAATCTGGTGATTGGTAAGAAAAAAAAAAATCTTTTCTACCCTATAGGTGTTTAGCAGCATCACTGGCTTCTACTCATTCTGTGCTAACAGCAGTTGCCCACACCAGTTTCTACCAGTTGTAACAGCTAAAACTCTCTAAACACTGTGCCAAACATCCCCCAGAGCATAACTACTTCCTGTTGAGAATCTAAAAAAATTCAGAAGTTTTAAGACAGAATGTGTATTACAGAAAATTAAAATAAAGAACACAGAGTCTCAAAGATGAAAAATTAAAATCTCAGGAGATAAAATGAAAAATAAAATAAGCAAAATAATTGGGTGTATTGAAAAAGAAAAATATGGTTCTACTGGAGTCATATCGTAAACATGAACGTTTTCACCTCAAAACTTATTTAGACATGAAGATTTGTTTATTACCCTAGAGAACAGCAGTAAGCTCAGAGGAATCAGACACAGGGTCAAGAATATAAAACTGTGTCTTTGATCTCAAATTTTATCAGTATGCTTGTTGTGTTCTCCCTTGTCTCTGCTCCCAAAGCCCAGTTAATTGATTAAACTAGTATAATAACCTTACACATACAAGACCAATGAGACTTTTAAAATTTTCTTTCTTTCTTTCTTTCTTTCTTTCTTTCTTTCTTTCTTTCTTTCTTTCTTTCTTTCTTTCTTTCTTTCTTTCTTTCTTTCTTTCTTTCGCAGCTTTTTAGTTTGATGAGACCTCTTTTGTCTATTTTTATTTTTGTTGCTTTTGTGCTTTTATTTTTGTGCTTTTGGGATCATATCCAAGAAATCTTTGCCAAGATCAATGTCAAGAAGCTTTTCCCCTAGGTTTCCTTCTGTAAATTTTACAGTTTCAGGTACTCTGTTTAAGTCATTAATTCATTTTGAGTGAAGTTTTGTACGTGCGGTGAAATAAGGTCTCAATTTCATTCTTCTACACGTGGATATCTAGTTTTCTCAGGACCAATTATTGAAAAGACTGTCCTTTCCCCATTGTGTGATCTTGGCACCTTTGTCAAAGATCAGTAGACATATATTGTTATTTGGTACTTTAAAATATATTATAAATTGGAGAGGGGCTTGTATATAATTGGCATTTTCCTTAACTTCCTTCTTGCCAGATATTTTTTTTTATTGCTATTTAAGCAAACCAGTTTGTGACACTCAAACCCCAGATGAATACAACCAATGTTTCAAGAAGCACTGTCAAACACAGACATTTTCATAGAGGTCATAAATAGTATTTCCTTCCTTCCTTCTTTCTTTCTTCCCTTCCTCCCTTCATTCTTTCCTTCCTTTCTTCTTCCTTTTTTTTTATTTTTGTTTTTTTGCTTTTTTTTAATAGGTAGAAAAGAACGAAACATAGACCCTCTCCTATAGTTGAAATTGTAGGATATAAAATCAACAACTAGGAGTGGTAGGTGGACAGATTCCTCACAGTGTGGAAAAGGCATTCTCCAGTGAAAGAAAGAGTGAGGCCCACAGGAGCATAAAGAAAACCAATGAGGCATTTAGAGAGGTAGAGAGCTAGTGTATCATCAAAATCTCAGCACAAGTTGATTCTGAGGCTAAGTCGTATGCCTACTCATCCTGAGGTATTGGTCTTTCACACAACCTCATGGTCTATAATCCTGATTAATTCATTTTGCTTATGTTAGTTTAAGATGCAATGATACCAATAAAGAAAAGATAAAACACAGGACTTTTGAAGACAAATAGCAAGTGTTATACAAAGTTCCTGTTTTAACAGATAATTCATGTTTCAAATTATAGCAGATGCCATAACTTATTGCAGAAGAAAACAAGAAAGTCCCTATAAAACAGAATCTGCTACTCAGTAAGAAGGGAGGGAGTTTTGATATTTAGTAACTGATTGTTTAAAGATACAAAGACATTGGTATGTAAATAATAAAATCTTGAGCACAGAATTGAAGAACATTGGAGTATCTGTGATTCATCTATGCTTTCTTCCAAGTTTTAATTGCAATGTGGGAAAGAATGATGTGAGAGAAATTGGATATTAATTACAGGAACATATTTGAATGATTGGTCCTTGGCAAGATGTGCATTTATATGTTTTGTGTGAGGCTACCTAATCCAACAGAGTATACTTTAAATTGGGTGAAAATACATCCAAAAGTGTTTATTAGTATTTTGACATCGGCCCAGGTATAGGTCTCTAGCAATAAATTAGAAGGCTCTGATGCAAGTCTTGAACTTTTTAGCATTAATCAGTGAGTTTGATTAGGTGTAGAAGGTACATTTATCACCTTTTTTCAGGGACATGAAATTAAAGGAATAGTAATCACAGAATAAAAATACCATAAGTTGGTAGAAGGAAAAATTTAATGAGGAAATGAGTATCCTGCATTTGGGCCAATGATCCAGGCAAAAGACAGCAGGGTAGTGAATTCTAGTGCTATATATGGGAACATGTATAAACACATTTTAAAGATTTCATTAAACTGACAGTGTCTTTCAGCAGCATAATGGTAACACCAAAATTTTAATGTAATCTTTAGTGGCATTAATCAATGTTTAAAGGAGGTGAAAGTTCTTTCTCTGCTACACAGGTTAGATCACAAAAGTTTTATGAATAGTTCCATGTCACATATGAAAAATAACACTGGTAAACTAGAACATAACCAGACCACTATAAATAAAATAACAAACTGTCTAGAACCTGTTTTATAGAAGGAATGGTTGACAGTCTGAACTGGAAAATAGAAAATTGGGACTTGCCACTTTCTACTTAATGGAATGACTTACCACGTGGGCTGGCCTGATTTTACCTATGAGTATATAAAAATCACTTGAGGACAATATTAAGCCAAATATAATCTAACTTTATTTATTTACTTATTTTTCCAGTTTGGCTATAGAAGCTGTTTCTAAAAAAGGAATCTTATCCAGAAACATAACAAGAAAAAACAAATAAAGATAATTGTTTTTTTTTAAAGAAAGATAAATGAAATACCTCACTTACCTGTTCTACAGAACATTGTGCAAAAACAACTCTAATTGCTTGAATTGTACATTATAATGTTTTTTCCTTCCATTTAAATGATTAATCTCCAGCTAATATTTATATAGTAAATAAAAGTATAGATTATATAAATCAGATATATGAGTGGTTTTCAAAAAGTTCATGGAAAGACTTATATGATATTTCAATTCTATTTTTCCACAAAATTTTTGAAGTACCCTTGTAGAAATAGATATAGCTATATAGATAAATACAGACGCATACACACACATACATACATACATATTATACATATACTTTATGTACTGTATATTAACATACACTACATAATAAATCCATATGTACCAGTGTGTGTGTATATATATACATAATATATATATATATTAACATAACATACATAACATAACATATACTTTGTATATTTTATAAATAGTATTTTTGCATTTATGGGGAGGTTGATCATAAAAACACAACCTGGTTTATATGGGACAATATTGTCTTATAACTATAGCAATAGTGTAATTGTTGCATATCTTCTATACTTTCAAAATTATAATGGTTTAAATGATAAAGTATGAGTATATGGTCTCCTTATGAGGGAAGCTAATCATCTGATTCCAGTCGTTAACTCAGTTTTCATTCTTTAACTTTCAGGGTATATGTCATAATCATATAAAACTTTGTGTATCCACATGGCATTAATGCCTTAAAGGCTAACTTGTAAAAACAAAAATAAATCATGAAAAGCAGCAACATAATATATTTGAAAACAATACATTTCACATTTTTATTACTTTTCTCAACACACAAGAATATTATTTAATTAATAAATAATAACTAAAACAAACCAGACAATTGAGCATCTTATTTTCCCCAAGTATGCAAATAAAAATGGGAAGATTTTACACTTTATTGATGATAACATGAAGTGCGATGACAGATACTCGAGATTTTGTTTTATTTCAGCCAAATGAGTTTTATGTGTTAACAAACTTCTCAGGATTAAAAACAAAAAAAAAAAAAATAGAGGATTTTCTGTGTCTAATAATAAGGGGCTGATTTGATAAGTTCGGTGACTCAATCATTTCAAGTACATCTTCTGTTACACATTCTTGTAAACTATAATTTGTCAAAATACCCCAATATTTCAAAATTTATGCAATTGGCAATCTCATTTTCTTCTTGTTTTGTTCTGCTTTTCTGTATGGTAGGGACTTTATGGCCTTTCTTTCATTTACTTTCAATTTTGTCAGTCACACTAAAGCTTTTAACAGTAAATTTAATTAGCAAAATAGTGGAGATTTATTACTTAAATAGTACATGTCAACTTATCATATACTTGGTACAAAATAAAGTTCTTATATTTATATTTAAAGGCCTTATGTTTCATGTTTAAAGGCTACTATAGTCCTCTACTGTCCCTATCATAAATAGTATCTATCTAAGATATGAATTTATCCTATGTAAAATTAATTTTAAAAGCCCAAAAGCAATTAGAAATAGTATTGTCTATGAAAAAATAGGCCGCACCTCTAATATTTATAAAAGTAAGTCACTGTTAAACTCAATGACAAATTGGAAAGATTTAAAAGGGTGAATTTAATGACAATGTGTTTATCTAATAATAATAATAGAAGCATGTGTTGAATATTTGTCATTTTAATAAAGCACTATTCTAAATGTTTTGCATGTATCAACTTGTAGAATTTTCACAACCATCTTATGAGGTGGATATTATTATTTTTCACATTTTCTAGCTGAGGAACCTGTTTTGTATTGATAAAAATAAAGTGTAGATTATCCATTAGATTTGAATGGAATTAGAAAATTACGCAGAGTAGATATTAACACCAGCCAGGTCAGAAAATAAATATTGCCAAGAAAGACAATCTTGCCAAAGACAAAATATCTTCTCTGAATCAGTTTTTCTTATATTTCTTATAAGAAATTTTCTTATATTTCTTTTCTTATGTTTCTAACAACGTCAGTGGCGTTGTTACCACCAATTTTTCTTTTGTTTTGTGAAAAACCTTTAAGACTATATTCATCTTTTCAACATTGTTCAGAGTATTTGTAAGATTAATAAAATTGGAATTTAATTATTTAATTTATATAACTAAAAAATTTTCTTATATTTCTTTTCTTATATTTCTAACAACGTCAGTGGCGTTGTTACCACCAATTTTTCTTTTGTTTTGTGAAAAACCTTTAAGACTATATTCATCTTTTCAACTTTGTTCAGAGTATTTGTAAGATTAATAAAATTGGAATTTAATTATTTAATTTATATAACTAAACCATTCATTATATAGGAGCACATAACATGGTTTAAAGCATTTAGTTTAAAAGTAGTTTGTCTTTCGTTTGTTTCTTTCAATATTCTAAGAATTTGGGAACTTATGTTAGGCCATAGAATTCTACTGAAAATACCTCACTATGACAAAGCCCATGAAATCCATAAATCTGACTTACTTGCATAGTAGTATTAATTTGTGTTGGTTTTAAGCAGATAGCTAGGCTTTGTGATTTCTTGCCACACCGATTTCGGCAGGACTGAATACAGAGCAGTCTCTCTCCTGGTCTTGTAACATAGTCGACACAGTGAAGAGAATATCCCAGTGTTCAACAGACTCTACTTTCAGGAACATAAAAAAGGACTTTGAGAAGAAATAGGCTGAGGAGGAAAAATTTCGGGAGATCAAAGAGAGGATATGTGGCTTATAAAGCAGTAGTGACTTGGGTTCTGTCTCTTTTTTAGGGATGTGGTAGTGTCTTAGAGTGTAAGGGCTGTGAGCTGTTTCTAGGAAGTCTGAGTCCTTGCAGCATGCTGAATCTCACACTCAATTTTCTATGCTCTGAATTTGGAATGGGAAGACCAAATCTATGGGAATATAAGGGATCATGCAGGACAGAACAAAGTGCTTTCAACAGTAGCCAGTCTGAACAAAAGGAGTCTGCCAAAAATATTTTCCTGAATCTTTGCATAATCTAAGCAGACGGAGTTGGGTGGGAGCGAGTAAGAACAATGTACAATTAAATTTGAATTTACAGACAGTTTGAAGGGAGAAATACTTGAAGGCAGATGAAGGTAATTTCCTAAAATCAGGACTAAAAGATGCTTCCAGATAATATAGACTGAAATTCATGCCCTCTACAATTGTGAGAAACAGATATATTTATGTTATCTCAAATATAAGGTTTTACTTTAAAGTTAATTGAACATACATCATGAATTGAAATAGCAACATCTTTAGAGACAAGTTTTATCTCTTGTGCTTTTCTCCATATATTCCATTCTCCTTCTCATACTCAATAACTTTCTGTCTTCATTCAAGGCTCCTTATTCCCTATGATCCATGATCTCTTCCCATGTACCTCTTATTCCTTGTTTTACATAATGATCTTCCTGACAAGATTCCTGTAGTTATGGGTTCAAATCACTGAAAAAGAGGCTCTGCTTGATTCAGCTCATCTTTTAGAGAAAAATCATGTGCCTAAGGCCTTGGTCACTAAACAATATGTGAATTGGCTGGTGTTGAGGCAGGTACTCAACCCTGATCAATTTTGCATTGGTAAAAGATGGGAGTAAAGGATTTACATGGTTCAAACATTTATTTGTTCATTCAAACAAGCAAGCAAATAATTGTTAGACACACATTATGTTCTAGGCATGTTCTAGGCACAGTCAATAAAATAGTTAGCAAAACAGAAAAAAATCTCAATGTCCTCACAATGCTTACATGGGAGACAAAAATATCACATGTAATAAGTTAAATTTATGGAATGTTATATGGTGGGTATTACAGAGAAAAATAAAGCACATACAGATGATAAAAAGGAGGTGTTATGATTTTAAATAGGGTGGGTAGGGAGATTTTTACTGGAGAGGTAATGTTTGAATAAACACTTGAGAGAAGTGAGTAAGTAAGCCATAGAGAAACCAGGCAGAAAAGGCTTCCAGGAAGAAGAAAGTAATGTGTACAGGTGTTCAGAGGAAAGTAAGACTGGAAATGCTCAAAGAACAGCTAGATGTCAACCATGGCTTGAAGGAGGTCAGTCTGGTCAAGATGGTATGAGGTCAGAGTTTTGTAAACAATTGTGATTGTTATGTCTTTTATTCAGAATGATATGATAGTAATTGGAGGATTTACATCACAGGAGTCCCACAGTTTGATTTTTGTTTTAACAGGTTTTCCTGCTAGATATTATGCTATGAATAAAATTCACAGGTCAGGGGAAAGCAAAGAGATGAATTATGAGTTAATTGCAATAATTTAGGTGAGAGATGATGCTGACTAGGACCAGAGCAATGAGAAGGCATCAAACATACTTTGAAGGTAGAATTAATATGTTTTGATGATGGATTGTATGTGATGTGTGGAAGAAAGAAGACAGTAAATGATTCCCATACGGAAGTTGTTGGTTCGTGTGACTGTTGGAGAGGGTTGTTATTCACTGGGGTGGGAAAGACTTGGGAGAAGCAGCTTTAGAAGGAAAATCATCAGAAGCTCACTTTTGAGCATATTATGTTTGACAGATCCAACCAGAGATGTCTAGCAGGCACTTGAACATGTATTTCAAGAAATAGGGCCATGCTAGAAAAATAAATTTAGGAGCAGTTACTATATGAATTGACTTTAAGGTTATGTCACTGAAAGAGATCATCAAGAGAATACATACACACTAGAGAGGAAAGGTCGAAGGACTGCACTCTGGGTTTGTATAAACCAAGAGGATGTATGTTTGAAGTTGTATTAGAAGGGAACGAGGGCAGGGGACACATGATGATATCACATAGGTGACATAATGCATGATATTAGAGTAGTATTCTATTGCCTTTCTCTGTTTTGCATAAATGCTTTCTGCAACTTCATTTAGCTCAGGCAAAAATCATCATTTAGCTCAAGTAAATTCATTTAAGAATTTTCCTAATACTTCTGTCCAATGTCTTATTGCTCGATTTTTTTACACAATTGACTCATTTCCAGCAATCGTTTACCCATTCTTATTAATAGGTATTGAAATTTCATCTAGCTGTTCTTGTTTGTCCTTTCTATTCTCCCTGAAAGATGATTGAGAAGTCATCTCTCTCCTTAAGAGTCATCCCTAATTACTCATCATTACTAACATATCCTTTCTAACTATTCACAATAATTTTGTAGTCAGGACTCACTGATTTGTTCTTATCTTCATGGCTGGCGATCCCTTCAAAATCACTTCACTTCTCTTCTTCCTTCTTATATGACCACTGTCTGTTCTTTTTTTCCTTTTTTGATTCTCAATAAATGAAAAAGTGGTCATAAAATGCTTTCTTTCTCAGATTCCTTCTATTTCCCCATTTTCATAGCAGGTGCTTCTACTCTATCTTCTCACATTTTCACATCTGTTGATTTTCACATCTGCACTTGATAGTTACTTGCGGAAAATGTTAAAGAAGCTGTTCTCCTGCAGGTTACTGTGGTGCACCATGCTGCTTTTATTCTATTTCAGTCTCTAATCCCTCTCAAAATGGAAAGTGGTCCCTTCGGTGGCTGCATTTGCTACAACTCCTTCAGGCTATAACTCCTATTAACTCGCAATGGTACATACAACTCAACTTCTATACATGAATTCCCCAAACATTATTTTAACTTATATTTGAAGTATTTTAAATATTTTGAAAGATGGATAAAGAAATATCTTATAAAACTGAGACTGAAAATGCATATCCTAAGTCATTTTCTCATAGAAGAACTTGGATTTTCATGTTTTTAGATTATGTTATGATTCTACATAATTGCTTAACATTTTCATTGTACAATAGAGAGATTATCAATAGAAACAACTGCTGAATATTTTCCCGGTAGCAAGGGCTATTATTATATTCTAGAATACTGAGATTAACGTTTGTGATAATGGCTTAAATATTATACTAAACAAGTTAAATTATGATTTTCCCACAGAAAGAGTCTTTTTGTCACTGTTGTTTTTTAATCTGTTTAGTTAAATATTAAATTATAGATGGAAATTTCAAAGCAGCATTTTCCAGGTGGTGATTCTGAGATACAAGTTAAGTAAAACATTTTTCAAAATGTGGCTAGGTAACATGGTCAAATAAGTTTAGGATACACATCTTGCTTTTGGAAAATCAAATGGTTCATTATATATTAGCAATATAAGAACTGTGAAAGCTTCTGATCAAAGAAACATATTTAACATGGTTTAGCCCATGTTCCAAGCCTATATAACTACAGAACTTCTTTTTTAAAAATTAATACTTATTGGCATCCTCAGAGACCTGCAGAACCATATCCAACACTTACTAATTAAAGTAAGATAGAAAATATCTGTTTAAGTTGGTTTGCTAGTATGATTTTTGTGAATTTTAAAGTAGGATAGTATCATGTGGGTTATATACTATGTACTCAATATAGTTTAGTTAGTATCAAGAACAACTTCTCTCTTCCAGGTAAAAATACGTTTTAGCATATATAAAATGAGGAAATCACATAAATGGTAAAGGGCCCCAATTCCAATTTTATTTATCTATTTAAATGATGTTTCACTTATTATATAATTTATTTGTGAGGCTAACAGGACATACACTACCAATTGTCCCATTTTTTTGACAAATGAATATTGCAAATATATACTGCATCATCTTAATTTTTGCAGAGGAGGACTTAATTTTGAATTCAGACATTTAAATTTCATTGTTTTTTACTAAAAGTGGCACATATGAGTATACAATGAAAGCACAGCACTGAAGTTATCAGCAGTGGGAAAGCAGAAGGAGGAGGGGGGCTTGTGAGAAATTAGTAAGGGGACACAAAAAATGATTACATTGTGTAAGTTGAATATATTAATTATACTGATTTGAGCATCATATATTGCACACAGGTATTGGTATTAAATGTGGTACCCCAAGATATGTACAATCAATTATATTTCAACAACAAAGAGTCACAACATTCTAATTGCCAATTTCTTTAGTAAATATGTTTTAATAGATTACAATCACTTTTTTTTCAGCTAATGTCTATGTCTGTGTGCATCAGGATGATCCATCCAAGCCTTCAAAAAGCTTGCAAATGAGTGGGGAAGAGTCAGATATCTAACTAGATTATCATAGAGTTCGGGATATACAAGAATAGATGCATGATCTCCCATAGGATAAGTTACATGAGAAAGCATGTTAAAGATGACTACAGATTAATTCAGTGACCAACAAAAGAGACATTTTAGACATAGGAAACAGCATGTGCGAAGCCACTGAGACATGAAACTAAATGGTATGTTCAGGGAACTAAATTTAATTTTATAGTGCTGCTATGGGGGTATCATCATATCCGCTCCATTTTCAGGGCCTAAGTTGATATTTGGAGACATAGTCAGATGCCAGATGAGGAAAGTACCTGTGCCATGTTAAGGATCTCACTGTGTTGTAGGTGTTCTTTGGCAAAAGATTAAAATTGGGTAAGGGTATGCAGGTTTGTTTGTGTTTAATATCTAGCAATCTACCTTTCATGTGATGGTCAGGAGGTAGGAGGACAAGATAGAAGCTAATATCCCTGTAGTTTAAATTAAGGTTGTGATAAAAAGAACGAAATACTGCTACTCTCAGCAAAATGGATGAACTTAGATAAAATTATGTTAAGTGAAGTAAGCCAGGCACAGAAAGAGAAGTACTGCATGTCCTCGCTAATAATTTGAAGCTAAACAATGACAATGACAACAAAAAAGGACAAATAAATAAAAAAAGAAAGACACCCCAATCACAATACTCGTTGAACTTTCAAAAGGAAAGATCAAAACTGAGGTTATCAGAGGTGCGAAAGAGGGAGTGGGAGGGAGGTAAGGGATGAATCAATAAAGGGCCATGAAAAATGATTACATTGTATAATGTTCAATATACCTGATTTGAGCATCACATATTGCATATAGATATGCAACTCTGTACTCCACAGACATGTACAATTAATTATGCTTCATTTTTTTTAAAAAAAGGCAATTCTAAGGTGAGGTGCAGTCCTCACCCTGGAACAGACCCCTTCTGTTTTGAGCTAATAATGCTTCTGGTATATGCAGTGCTTTTATACCTACTGTCTGTCTGCCTTTGAAAAGCACTGAAATCTCTGAAGAAAGGCCTCATCTTGCTCTCCAACTTTATCATTTGTTTCTCCTCACCAGACACTCTGTCTTTGAATTTATCAATCTCTTTCAGCCTAGGAGACTTTGCACATTCTGTTCCCTCTGCCTAGAATGTTCTTCCATTTCTGCTCTTTATATTGCTGGTCCCTCTCACTTTCAGAGTGGACTTAAATATAATTTCCCCATAGAAGCCTTCCTTATTACCCTTATCTTCAAATTCCATTTATGTCCTTCATAGCACTTACCACAGGCGGCAGTTATGCATGTATTTATTACTTTTCTCTTTTTACTGTCTGTCCCTTACATTGAAATGCAAACTTCATATGATTAGAGATCTTGTTTATCTCCCCAATGTTGTGTGTGCACTATCATGAATAGTGCCTGACAAATGATAAATACTGATTCAATTAATTAATTAACATTCTATATATATATTTTTTTTCTTTTTTTTGCTTGTGTACCTGTTTAACACTGTTCAGCAGACACCTTTCAGGGCATCTGCTCAGATTACTTCTTTACAAATTCTTCATAATTATTTGGTGCTTCTTGGTAATGTAGCAGGAGTTATATGTAATGAATTCATATTTCAAGTGCCTAACATGGGGTCCACCCATAGTAGGTTTTCAGAAAATATTTGTTGAAAATAACTAAATCATTACACAAGAAACCAAATTATTATTATTATTATTATTTTATGACCTTGAGACATTCAGGTTTGTAAAACAAAAAGTTCCAAAGCACATAGAAAACTGAGATGTTTAAGCAAAAAGGCAAGAAGTAGTGCTAAATTAATGACCTGCAGAATTGCAAGGGGATTTCAAAGACTTAAATTCATCACTTACAATCACCAGGGTTGTTTTGTTGTTTGTTTTATCACCAGAAGTGTAATATGAACATATGAAGCTACAAAGTACTTTCCGACCTCATTTGCCTGTTCTGAACTAATCTGGACATTTAATTGGACAAAGCTGCCCATTCTGTGACCAGGATGGATAACAGTTATTTCTAGAGATGGAAACCAACACATGTGTGCATGCATACACACACACACACACACACACACACACACACACACACACACACAGAGCCATCATGCTCCTGGTAAATTAAAAACAAAATGGAACACACAAAGGACTGGATTCAAAAGGCATTGTATCTTCGCAGTTCATGGTAGAGCCATCATGCTCCTGGTAAATTAACAAAATGGAACACACAAAGGACTGGATTCAAAAGGCATTGTATCTTCGCAGTTCATGGTACTACTGCAGATCCACACCAAAACAATTTCAAGGAGTAAGGAGGAATTGAATAGGGGGATACTAAGTAATCCTGAATACTATAGAACTTTCTATCAGTCCCACGAATACCAAAGGTTTTTGTAGCAAGAAATCCTACTGGGCAGTTTCAGAGAGCTATCATTCATAAAGACAAAGACTGGGCATGAAGTAATTGCTTTCCATGCATAGCATCTACTGTCCTCTTCCACCTCTCTTGAGCTGAGCCACACCTCCTCCTTTCTTAGATCAGATGGTTCTAGAGGAGATCAAAGCTCTAGTCACCATGGGTAGTCATGTGACCTAGTCCTGGCCAATCACCATTTACTCCTGCCAAATCAATGTGATTGGTCAGAGAATGGGCATATATTCTAATCTGAACCAATAAGAGGCAGTCCTGGGACTATTGCTTAGACTTCAAGTCTTTGGGAGGCAGAGGTTCTCTCTTTCAGCTAGAGGTCCTACGCTAGCAGAACATAAGCTTGGAGCTTCTGGTGGCCACCAGCAAGTGCGGCTTGTCAGTGATGAATCCATTTCAAAGAAAGCAGAGCTGAGAGAAGGAAAGACAGGCAGAAATGCACACATGCACAGAGATTTCTGAGAATATTATCTGAATCTGGGTGTGACTGTGCCTGAGATTTACCCTCTTGGACTTCTCTGTTTTGAACTTCACTGAATTCTCCATTTATGAATGTGTTTTGCCTAAACCTGTTTGTGATGGTTAATTTTGCCACTTACAGCAGAAAAGAGGTACAGCAATGATCAATAAAAAATCATGTGGTTGAGAGGAAGTGAAAAAATAAATTAAGGCTGTGTACATAGCCATAGAAGAGATAGAGTAAACTATAAATGTATAAAGTAGATAGAATAGAAGGATGTAGTTGTTGCTTGGATTTAAGATGTTATAAATAAAAGCATTAAGCAAGATTCCCAGGTTTCCTTAGGTTTGGTGTGTTCTTTCCCTAGATGGTAGTTTTGCCAAGAGTAGTGGTGGTTACACCAAAGCAGAAGGGACATAAATAATTTCAGCTGTAGATCCATAGGAGATAGTTCTAAAGCTTGAATTGAAATTGGTGATAGAAAATCATATTGAAATCTAAATCAATGGAAGTGAATGTAATCACGCATGAGAAGGAAAAATTAGCAAGTTAATTGAAGAGGGTAAAAGGTAGAAACTTATAGAAAACTACCATTTAAAAATTAGATAACTTGAAAAGTGAACAGGAGAAAAACTAGGAAAGGATACTGGAATAGAAACAATAAAAGTGATTTTGCACATATAATCTCATTTGTGTTTAATATAAAACATATGATGACAAAAAGAGCAGATATTTTTGTCTACATTATAGAAAAAATTTAATTAGGTCTCAGAGAGGTTAATGTCATTCTTTTTCACAATCCTGCAACATCACTTCTTTTTTTTAGTTAAAAAAGTCCACTATTCTATGCAACAATATTACAAATATGGTAATATATTGATAGATAAGTTTATTTTTGATAAAAAGTTAGCTAATTAATTTTTTCAGGAAAATTTCATTTGCTTGCCCTGATGTAATTAAAATACATCAAAAGCCAGCATCTTCATCCGTGGTGGTGAGTGGTGAATAGCTGTGTTCACACT
>NW_007730185.1:151154-152341 GCF_000696425.1 Galeopterus variegatus
ATCCATCATCATGCTCTATAAAATCAAAGGTGAACCATTTTACTGTGAGAATAACTATATAACACCACTTCAAAGCCCTAAGCCAGAGTTGAACTATGGCAATTCCTACACCCTCTTGTCAGTCCTGCACTCTATAAATCAGACTTATATCATTGCAGAAAACAACAAGCTATAATTTACACTACCTTCAAAACTTATGGGTAGAAAGATCAAATTTTTCCAATTTCCATTTTTTTTGCAGCAGTAAATTGGGCATGATACTCCTGTTTCCTTATGTTGCATGATACTCTTTTGTGTATATGTTGAAGGTACTAATGTTTTCTATAATAGCTTATTTGCCTTTATAGATGTTTTATTATTTATAATTATACAATGGGTGGAGAAACACTTAGAGAAGATGTTTTGTTATTTTTCAACTTATACATAAATTCAAATTAAAATAATTGTATTTTTGTTACATTATTAGCAGCTGTATTAATATAATAAGTAGTTTATAATGCTGCTTATACTGTTTATTGTGGATGATATTAATAGGCGTTAGAGGATACACAATGATTAACCTATGACTATATGCTGATAAGTAAACAGGGTAGTATAAAAACAGACCTGAGATGATTTCAGAAATAATCCCTATCAATGCAAAGAATAGAACTGTGATGCCAGATTAATAAACCTTGGATAAAATAACAGCCTGCTGTTTTTTGCCACTTAACACTACACTTTCGATCATTTGTCATTTCTAACCCACTCGAATGGAACATATAAATACTGATGTGGTAAAAAATGGTTTTGATCAAAGAGCTAAACAGTTGTAAACATAAGAAAACTATCAAATGAACAAATGTGGTGGTTTTCGGATCCCACATACAGACCGGCTGCTCGCTGGCTGAGTGAGGTGCGGGAGCAACGCCGAGGGTTGCGATCCCGTTGTGGGTCCCGGTCCGGTACGGGCGCGACACTGAGGGTTGCGATCCGTTGCCGGTCACGGAAAAAGACAAAAAAAAAAAAAAATGTGGTGGTTTCAGATACAGAAGTGCTGTGCTTCTGTGCATCACACCGAAGAGTAAATTCTCTTTTTATTCAAAATTATGTCCAAATCTTTCTCTTACAGTAGAGGATTCTATTGTGGTCAGTGGCATAGGAGGCAGAAATCCAATTCTGTAGGTGTTGATATTGGGGTTTTTTTT
>NW_007730185.1:153147-154043 GCF_000696425.1 Galeopterus variegatus
TTCTGAGCTGAAAGTGCAGGAGACAGATAATGGAGACTCCAGAAAAAGTTGATACATTAGAGAGATAATTAGATTAGGTTATTAGAGTACAGGAAGAAAATGAAAAGAGTATAGTGGAAGTTTTACATGGGGGGAGGGAGGCTTACTTGTGAAAATGCAAAGCTGTATGATATACTGAAGTAATCGTTAGGAGGTCAAGAACTAATTAAACTCTTAGTTTTGACTTCAAACAGAGGTAACCTCAGCTAGTATAGTGTAGTTAGTAACATTATAGCTTCCTAAAACACATAAATTAATAAAATATAACTAATTATTAATAATTTAAGTATACACAATGATTTGTACACACACAAATACATACACACAATATTTTTATTATATATTATACTCTTTATAGGACAAAATAATTGGTTTAGTTCCACTTATGTACTTAAAGAATAAGATGTAATACATTTATACTTCATGTAAATCCATTAGCCTAGGATATTGAGAATATTTTCCGCTTTGCATTGTTGTAAATAATAGCTTCATTAAAAGCTCTTGCACACAAAACACATTTAATCTGTACCTGATTGCATCATTGACAAATTCCTATACATAAAATTGAATAGACAAAGCTATTATTTTAAATATTTTAAATTAACCTAACCTACACTAGAAATAAATTTTTATTAAGTGTTTTGTAATTTGAAAATCAAAAAGTTATTTTCTTTTATTTTTATTTGATTCTCAACAGTTAAAAGAATATGAGCCTTTTCATTTATAAGATTACATTTTCCAAAATCACATAACTGAACTGTAACCCTAAGTCAGAATGATATCTTCGGGGTCTACTTGAAATGTTTTCTTTTTTGCGTGTGTGGAAAGAAATTTATTTTATTTTATTTTATTTTATT
>NW_007730185.1:155351-157942 GCF_000696425.1 Galeopterus variegatus
AGCATTTATCGTTCAGCGTCTTTTGAATTTTAGCCATCCTAACTGGGGTGAGATGGTATCTTGAAATGTTTTCTAATGTTAGTAGCACCACGGCACTCATTTAAAATAACAGAAACATTTCATCAAGCATTTTTTTTTTATATTTCAATCACACAAGGAATATTTGGGTCAGTATTCTGCTCTGTGCTTTCTAACATGATTGTCATGTAGCTATTTGAATTTAATTCAATTAAAGAAAACAAAAAAAAATACAAATCCTCAATTGCACTAGCCACATTTCAAGTGCTGAATACATTCATTTGGCTAGTGGTAACTGTATGAACACTCATAAAGAATATTTCAATAATTGAAGAAATATTTACTGGAGAGCACTGGACTGGTTTTTCTGTTTGAAATAACACAAATACCATCTTTTACTTTCCCATTCATTCAAAAAAATTGATTGAGGCCCTCATCAATCAATCAGTGTCCTTGCTGGACACTGGAATTTGGTAATAAATAAATAAATAAACAAACAAACAAACAAACAACTCTGCCTTCATGAAGCTTGCATCTAAAAGATGTGAAGGAAATAAGTAAACATACATATAAAGTTTTACAACAAGAAATGTATTGAAGAAACTAAAACAAGTAAGGTGATAGTGACTGACTTAGAAAGGCATTTTAGAATGGCTGGGCAGTGGGGCCGGCCCGGTGGCGCACTGGAGAGTGTGCCGCTTGGGAGCGCGGCGGCGCTCCCGCCGAGGGTTCGGATCCCATGTGGAGATGGGTTCCCGCTCACTGGCTGAGCATGGTGCGGGCACGACACCGAGGGTTGCGATCCCGTTACCAGTCAGTAAAAAAGACAAAAAGGGAAAAAAAGAAAAAAGAAAAAAAGAATGGCTGGGCAGTGAAATTTGAGAAGATTATCTTGGGTAGAGACTTGAACAAAAGGAGGAAAAAAAATCTTGGAAAATACCCAGAAATGGAACATTCCCTGTGGAAGAAACAATGCAAGTGTGCAGAGACAGGATATTTCTCACTGTGGGTAAAGAAGAACCATAATCTCAGTGTAATTGAAAGAAGAGTGTTATCAGGTTCAAGATCATGTCCATGTTGTGTTTTGAAAGTTCCAGTCAGAATTTTGGATTATACATTGAAATGCGATAGAAAGCCAGTGGAGAGTTTTGAGCCTGGGGAGAGTGACATAATATGATTTACTTATTAATGGCATCACTCTGAATGTGAATAGAATGTGGTGGGCATATGCAGGAATGGAAATAGGGAAACTAGAGGGCTTCCTACCTAGGAGTCTAGGTAAGAGAGGGTGATGACCTGGATCAACACAGTAGCAATGAAAGTGAAGAGAAATACTTGATTTTTGGCAAATGGTGTATATTTTTACTGTATTGATTATGTTTCCTGTGTGTCTTCTTGCACCACCAAGACGAAGTCCAGTTATGCTAGATCATTATTTCTGTTGAGCTGTGAAGTCCCAGTGTCTTCTATCCTGACTAATGGCCAGTACTAGAAGACTCTGCCAATTCTCAAAGGTAGTGGATAATTTGAAAGTAATTCCAAAGCCTATGTTCACAGCTTAACAAACATTAACAGTTTCAAGAAAAGAGAAGAACGATTTTTATGTGTTTCCTCATGAAAATATTTTCCTAGTCACATTGATAAATACATTTATTCACACCCTTTATCTTAATGACAATTTTTCTTCTGCCAATTACAAAATGACAGCTTTCTGGTGCTCCTGTTTTTCATACGCGTAATGTTTGTCTTGGATTCATCAGCAGGTATTGTGTATTTTACTCTTTAGTTTTCACCTAATTTCCTTCTCTCACAGTGCACCACATATTGTTTGATAACAATGATTCAACAAGAAATCAAACAATAATAACTAAAAGAAAGACACTATGAAATATTTCATTAACAGAACATCTGAGTAAATATGCAGATTCAAATGCTCAAAGAATCTTAAAACAAAATAAATATTAGCATTTCACATTTTTATCATTTTATCAGAAGATAAAGAAGAGTATAGGAGGGAAATAGAATGTAGCTGAATCTCTCCTTTGGAGCTTTCTCTTAGAGAACATGCTTGCTAAAGATACCTATAAATATTTTAGGATTAAATAAATTGAACAGTTTAATTCATAGCAGAAAGATTCCAATAACCATTTTGTTATCAGCTCTTTGCTTCCTTTCTGTACTTGATACAAATTGTTTGTTTCATGGTATATACACATATAGTTTGGTACCACTCAACTAACTGTTCACCCAACTTTAAGCCACTCCCTCCTTCTATGGAAGTTACACTCAACCTCTTTGGCCATCTTCCCATATAGTAGACATTTTATATTTTAAACTAATGGTTCCAGAGCTATTTTGGATATAATAATAAATATGTCCAAAAAATTTAAGTAACTTAGGAAAGGAATTTATCATGAATGCCTGCACATATGGGCATATATATACGTATGTGTGGTGTGTGTGTATATAACACACACATATATATATATGGTATATATATATATATATGGTATATATATATATATATATATATATATATATATATATATATATATATTGTGTGTGTATATATA
>NW_007730185.1:158487-188868 GCF_000696425.1 Galeopterus variegatus
TATATATATATATATATATATGGTGTGTGTACATATATATATATATATATATGGTATATACACACACACACACACAAATACATTCGTATCTTTAAACAATCTGAGCAGTAGGAAGGCTTCAGGGAACCAAGGATGTAGTAATGGGCCTTGAGTACTTTGAAATGATGACTCATTTTTAACGTGCTTATTCTAAAAGAGAGAGAAGACTATTGATAGAAAAGGAAGAGAAAGAAAAATTGTTGACTTTATTGGGGGAAAAATAGTAGAGACAGTAAAAATGAAGTGATGAAGAAATAGAATAGGGTTGAGATTCCAGAATTTCTAATTCTACAAGTATTCAACTGGAATTTTTTGTTTATAGAAGTTAGAGAATGAAATTTGACAGATAAGCAAGTAGTGACTTTTACTAGAAAGTATCAGATCATACAAAGGGCTTTCATTGATAGCCTGCTCTTTCGTGTTATTAAATCTAAATAGTAAAATTCTCTGAAAGGTTCAGTTAAGAGTTAAGTTGAATTGAATTTCTGCCTCCACATTTTTACTGGTTTTTGTTTGTTTGTTTTCCGTATTGTCTAGTAACATGGGAAGTTAACCTCACTTGAGTAGTTGGATTTCACCATTTGGCTACTTATTTATCAGTTGTTTAAAAACAGATCATAACATGCTTGATGCAATCACATATTTTTAAGTGTATGTGTTGTCTATAGTTTTTTTTTTTTTTTACTTCTTATTTTTCTATTTTATGTCAGAGAAATTTAAGCTTACCTACACAGTGACTTTTCTTATTGAGATTTCTCTTAATGATGTTTCTGTACACTTCCAAACTATTCCCACATTTGAAATAACTCCCATTTTTGTATTCACATCCTCTTTCTTTATGGGTGACTCCTTTTCAATGTTAATTTTCTTATTGAGATTGGCTTCAGAGGAAGCAAACAAACAAAAAAAAAAGAAAAGAAATAAGTGTCTTTTTACCTTATATATTTCTAGTGCATTCAGAGCTATACTGTTGCCTTTTTATCTGTAAATTCTATTGCTACTAATCTTGTAAGTGGGACATAAGTGGTATTTTATACAAGGCCCATTATATTATTATTGCTCAAGTAATCCAGAACATAAAACGACAATAAATAAACCTTCTCTAGGGATTCAACATTAACCCTCTTTTTTCATTGTTAAAAATTTAGTCTTTAAAATCCACCTTTCGTGTCAAATTCAACCTAAGCCACTTCAGCTCTCTCTATTGGCACCACTGACTTTCTTCATTGAACACAAACTGCTTATCACGTTGTCTGAGAAACTTACATATTCTCTTGCTTTCTGTGGGTTCTTTTCATACTGACTATACCGCCATAGACTTCTCCCAGATTTTTTCTACTTATGTTTGCCTTTCCAGGGATGTTTTCACTTTCAAATAATGTTAAAACTGCTTTCTTATGTAATTTAATCTTCCCCTAATAAGTTCTACTCCATCCGAACATCTCTGCACATTCCCGAATGTTGTCTCATCATTGTTTCCTCTTCAAAATTCCCCATTATTTTACAAATATGGCCATTATTACAAGCAAATATAAATTTTTGAGAGGTTTCTACCTGCCAACCATGGTGCTAAGTATTTTACTTATAGTAATTCTGATCATTCTTTCCAAAACTTTGCATGGCTCTTCCTCTCTCTATTACTTATAAGAGAAAATTGAGGCTTAAAATTTTAATTGCTAACTTTCAAAGTGGTAGAGCTAGTATTTAAAGTTTACTAGTGAATGTTATTGCAAAGAGCAAGTTTTGGTTATTTAATAAAAAATATCCTGGTTCTAGGCCAGACCTTTGGACCTACAGATTTTATAACAACTTAATCTGATATTTCTAAATTATAGGTAGGGTGTGAAAGAGTGATGAGTGTATCAGGTATGCTTTTGGCAACTTTTGATCCACCTGGCTTCACATGTTTCTTGTTCCAGCTTTTGTTACTATGATACCCAGTCCTGCCTGGGCTCTAATCAAGTTCAGGTAGGGGCAACCTGAGTCTTGTCATAACTTCACTACTCATCCATCACCTACCTTGCACTTCCTGCCTCAAAGGCTTCCCTGCTGCTCACAAAGCACAGAACACTACAAAACCCTCCTTGGTGCCCAAGCATCTAGAAACACAAGAATTACTCTCCTGTGGGCTAAATTTTTGACCAATGGAACATGAAAATCAGTGGATAAATTCTTCCCCTTCTCTCTTGTAAAAATAATTTTTTAAACACAGTTATTTGACTAACCATACTGAAGTACTATGCTGAAAAACTGAGGCATTGCTTGGATTCAGCAACTGACAGCTTAATGATGTCTCTTTATATTTGATCTGCATATTTCCTTGTCCAACACCTCTTCTCCCACCCTCCTGCTACCTAAGATTCCTAATACAACCTTTGCCCTAGACACTGGTTTTTGGAGCAACCAATTGTACAGTAGGGGGTGCACAGTAATAGTTTATTACAGAATATCACTAAGTAATGCAAAACAAAGACATACAAAGATAGTTATATTTTACACTAAGCTAAAAATCACTTCCAGATTTTTACCTCATTATTCTTACTTTCATAGCAGTCATTGTCCTATCAACTTTTTTTTTTTTTTCCTTTTTGTCTTTTTCCGTGTCCGGCAACGGATCGCAACCCTCAGTGTTGCACCCGTACCGGACCAGGACCGGCAACGGGATCGCAACCCTCAGTGTTGCCCCCACACCTTGCTCAGCCAGTGAGCGGGAACTGGTCTGTATGTGGGATCCAAACCCTCGGCAGGAGCTCCACCGCACTCCCAAGCGGCACACTGTAGCAGTGCGCCACCGGGCCGGCCCGTCCTATCAATTTTGATACCTGTAACCAGACCCTACATTTATCACCCTACTACTCTGATCCCTAAAAACAACCACTTCATAGATATTGAGTGAGGGCCAAGTGTTGAGTTTGTACCACACACTGAGCTCAATGATGAGGATTCAGAATAAAATAGGGCATAGTCTCTGACAAAGCAGCTTAGAGAGTAATAGAAAAACAGAGACGTCGAAGAATAAGTAGCATTACAACACAATAGGTATAAAAGTGTGGATCACTACTGACTTCATAATTTCTCAAATTAATATTTTCCTAATACTCATCTCCTACAACTCTTCCAGTTGGACTTCAATGAGATAATTCTCCTTTTAGTCACAAAAGTCATAAAACAGTTCTTGGGAATATGCATTAAAAATATAAAATTCTGGACTTTGTCCCTGACTCACTGAATTAGAATTATCAGAAAAATTGGGATAATTCAAGGTGTTGATTCCAAATCCTAGCTATGCTTCAAAAACAACTTAGGGGCTTTTTGGTTGATAATCTTGTTTAATTTTAATTTTTAAATTAACATGAAATAAAATATATATTTTTAAAATGTATAATTCTATAAATTTTAACACATATAAATTTGTGAATCCACCACCAAATTCAAACTACAGAGCAATACTCTCACAGCAAAAATTCCCTCATCCTTTGTAGTCACGACTTTCTGTCACCCTTAAACTCTGGTACTCACTGTTCTATTCTCTCTGACAATAATTTTATAACTTTGATAATGGCAAATACATGGAATTACATAGTAGCTAACTTGCTGAGACTGCCTTCCTTCATTTAGCATAATGCCTTTGAGATTTATCCAAGATTTTGTATTTATAAATAATCCATTCATTTTTATTTCTGGGTAGTATTCCAATGCATGGATGTATCACATTTTATCTATTCACTCACTGCAGAACATATGGGTTGTTTTCAGTTTTTGGTGTATCTAAATAGAGGTGCTATAAATATCTGCATGTAAATTTGTGTGTGAACATCAGTGTTCACTTCTCTGGGTAAGGTAAATGCCAAGGATTGAATTGCTGGGACATATGGAAAGTATGTGTTTAACTTTGTAAGAAAGTGACTAAATGGCTTTTAGAGACTCACCAGCAATGTATGAATGTTGTCATTGCTCCACATCATCACCACTATTTGGTACAGTCTTTTTGTTTTTTGTTGCTGTTTCTTTGTTTTTTTTTTTTCTGTTTTTAATATTTAATTGAAATGTATTGATTATACATATTTATGGGGTACAGAATTATATCTCAATCCACATATACAATTTATAGTGACCAAGTCAGGGTAGTTAGCAAATTCATCATTTTGAAAATTTATCATTTCTTTCTGATGCAAACATTTAAGTTTCTCTCTTCTAGCCATTTAAGAACATACAATAAATTATTGTTAATTATAGATATGTAGCACTACTGTACGCCAATAGAACTTATTTTTTTCTAGCTAGCTGTAATTTCGTGTCAATTAACTAACTTCTCATTATCCCTCTATCCCCCTACCCTTTCCCACCTCTAATAACCACAGTTCTACTCTCTACTTCTAAAACTTAACTTTATTTTGCTATTATTTAGTTCCCACATATGAATGAGGACATGCAGTATTTCCCCTTCTGTATCTGGCTTATTTCATTTAACCATTTTCCCTAAGCTTACCCCTGCTGCTACAAATGAGAGAATTCCATTCTTTTTATGGCTGAGTACTATTTCATTGTGTATACATACCACATTTTCTTTCTCCAGTCATACATCAATGGACATGTATGTTGGTTCCAAGTCTTGGCCATTGTGAAGAGAACTGTGATAAACATGGGAGTGTAGGTATCATTTTGACAGGTCGATTTCCCTTCCTTTGGGCATATACCGAGTAGTGGGATTGTTGGATCACGTGGTATGTAATTCTACCTGTAGTTGTTTGAGAAATCTCCATACCTTTGTACTACTTTACAACCCCACAAACAATGTATGAGTTCCCCTTTCTCCACATCTTCACCAGCATTTGTTATTTTCTGTTGTTTTGATAATAACCAGTTTAACTGGGTGAGATGATTTCTCAGTGTGATTTTGACTTACATTTCTCTGATGGTTAGTAATGTTGAGCATTTTTTCATATAATTGTTAGTCATTTGTATGTTTTCTTTTGAGAAATTTCTATTCAGCTTCTGTGTCTGTTTTTTAATCAAATGATTTGTTTTTTCTACTATTGAGTTAGTGGAGTTCCTTGTATATTCTAGGTATTTATTCTTTGTCAGGTGCGTAGTTTGCAAATATTTTCTTCCTTTCTGCAGACTGTCTCCACTCTGCTGATTGTTTCCTTTTCTTTTAGTTTGTTGTAAATCTACATGTTTATTTTTGCTTTTGTAGGTGTTACTTATAAAACCTTTATCCAGCCCTTTATCCTGAAGTGTTTCTCCTGTGTTTTCTTCTAGTTTTATAGTTTTGGGTTTTATATTTAAGTCATTAATCCATTTTGAGTTGATTTTGGTAAATGGTCAGAGATAAGGGTCTACTTTCATTTTTCTACATGTGGACATACAGTTTTCCCAGCACTGTTTATTGAAAAGGCTGTTCTTTCCCCAATGTATGTTCTCAGTGCCTTTGCTAAAGATTCATGCACCTACAGTTAGCTGTAGGTGCATTTCTTTATTCAATAAATAAATTAATTTATTTATTTATTTCTGTGCCTTCAATTATGTCCATTGGTTTATGTGTCTATATTTTGCCAATATCATGTGATTTTGGTTATTATAGCTTTGTAGTATATTTTGAGGTCAAGTGGTGTAACGTCTTATAATTTTTGCTCAGGATTGCTTTGGCTATTTGGGTCTTTTGTAGTTCAATATGAGTGTTGACATTGCTTTTTCTATGTCTGTAAGCAATGTAATTGGTATTTTGATAGAAATTGTATGGAATCCAGATTACTTTGGATAGTATGGTAATTTTGACAATATTAATTCTTCCAATCCACACACATGGAGTGTCTTTCTGTTTTTTTTGTATCTAATTTAATTTCTTTCATCAGTGTTTTGCAGTTTTCATTGTAGAGATCTGTCACCTAATTGGTTAAATTTATTCCTAGATATTTTATATTTTTGGTAGCTATTGTAAATTGGACTAATTTATTTATTTCTTTTCTGCTGGTTCATTGTTGGTGTATAAGAATGCTACTGATTTCTGTATTTTGATTTTGTGTCCTGAAACTTTACTGAAATTGTTTGCCAGTTCTAAGAGTTTTTTGGTGGAGTCTGTAGGTTTTTCTCTATATAAGATCATGTCATCTGCAAACAGGAAAAATTTGTCTTCTTTTTCAGTTTGGATGCCCTTTATTTCTTTCTCTTGCCTAGTTGCTCTGATTAGAATTTCCTGTACTATGTTAAATATGAGTGGTAAGAGTGAGCATCCTTGCCTTGTTCCTCTTCTTAGAAGAAAAGCTTTCAGCTTTTTCCCATTGAGTATGATGTTAGCTGTGAGATTGCTATATATGGCCTTTATTGTGTTGAGATACTTTTATTCCATACCTAATATGTAGAGAGATTTTATCTTGAAGGTATGTTGAATTTTACCGTGTGCTTTTTTTTTATATCTATTGAGATGATCATATGTTTTTGTCCTATGTTTTAAATGGGGTGTATCACATTTACTGATTTGCATATGTTCAAACATCCTTACATCCCTGGGATGAATCCCACTTTACCCCACTTTATGGTGTATAATCTCTTTGATGTGCTCCTTAATTCTGTTTGCTAGTATTTGTTGAGAATTTTTGCATCTGTATTCATCAAGTATGTTGGCTTGTAGTTTTTTTGTTTTGTTTTGTTTTATTTTGTTTTGGTCTTTGTCTGATTTTGATATCCAGGTTATGTTGGCCTTGTAGAATCAGTTTGGAAGAATACTCTGTGCTTTGATATTTTGGAATAGTTTGAGAAGAATTGGTCTTAATTCTTCATTATTAAAAATTTGGTAAAATTCAGCACTCAAGCACCTGCTCTTGCTTACCTGTCCTCTGCACGCAGAAATTCCTCCTGGGTTTCTGCTGCTCCTGGATGGAGGATGGGGTGAGAGAGGCTGGGAATTTTCTTCTATTCTCTATGTGCTTATCCTGAGTGTCTGTGCTCACTAGCATTTCTGTTACTCCGTTGATAAACTTCAGCACTCCCTTTAGTTATTTTTGTCTAAGTGTATTTGTGTATCCATTGTTTTGTCTATCTTTGTGGGCGAGAGGAGCAGTAGAGTCCTTTAGTCAGTCATTTTGATCCCCCTGCTTTTGTTTTTGATGACAGTTTCATAAGTATGTGGTGGTATCTCAACATTGTTTTAATATGCATTTTTCTGATAATTAACAACATCGAACATCTTTTTCGTGGGCTTATTTGCCATCTTTTATCCTCTTGGGCAAATGTCTAAGGTTTTTGCTCATTTTTAAAAATTAGATTTTTATTCTTTTTCTGTTTACTTGTTACTATTGAGCATTGGGAATTCTTTATGGTGTTGCATACACTTCCTTTGTTGATATGTGCCTTGAAAATATTTTTTTCCAATTTGTACCTTATTTTTTCATTCTCTTAACAGTGTGGAGCAATTCATAGAGCAAAAGTTTACTTAATTTTTTAAATATTCTGATTGCCCGGGAACATTTAAATTATGCAGTTTCTGGCCTCTACCCCAAGTTGAGCTACTAAATCCTAATTTCTAGACGTGACACCTAAGAATCATTATTTAAACAAAAATAAAACTCTCCATGTGATTCTCATCTTAGTTGAAGCTGCTTTATTCAACAATAAAGTCAGCAAATAGTGTGCCAAGCAATATTATTCTACAGACCTTGGATATCTTACCAACGACTGCAGATTTAACAATCAGCTTTCGCTTATGACTCCTAAATACTCGTGACTCTTAACATCTCTTAATCCAATTACATGTGCATATGTAGTTCCAACTACAATCTACTAATTATGAGACAAATAATTCAGTGTTCAACAAACTAAACTCATCATTACCTTCCAAACTCTTAGTCCTTCTTTATGCTTCATTTTCGTTAATTTCCCAAAACTAGTATTACGAGGAAAAATTAAAAAAGAAAGAGAGAGATGGAAGAAAGGAAAAAGAGAGAGATGGAAGAAAGGAATGAGAGAGAGAAAGAAGGAAGAAGAGAAAGAAAAAAGGATGAAAGAAGAAAAAGGAAAGGAAAAGCCAAGGAAAGGAAAATATATTTTAGCATTCACTTTGATACTTCCTTGTGCTTATATCTCATACAGTAGTAAAGGTTTGGCGATGAGAAACTAAAATCAAGAGTAGAATGGACATTAAAAACATGGCTTCATCCATTTTTTGCTGATTTAATTATCGTGAATCACATGGATAATAAAAATCTTGGTATTCTGTTTATAAAACAAGGCTATGATGAGCAAAGAGAATATGAAATTCATTCATTCATTCATTCATTCATTCACTCATTTTTTTAAAAAGTTAGCCCTATTAAACTGCATTTTATAATAAGAGCTAACACTGTCTTTTACTGTATATTTTGCATTTTACTAAATACTTTTTATACATTAACTAATTTAGCTTTTACAATTACTCTTCAAGATATCAACATTACTATATTCATTTCTCAGGTAGGTAAACTGAGACACAGAAATAAGTAACTTCCTAAGATCACGTCATTAGTACCAGAAGACTCAAAATTGGATTCAATGTTATGCTTATTTAAAAGGCACTGTGTTTAATTACACTTTCTTACCCTCTTTATGATTTGCTTTTCATTTAGAGTAAAAGCACACCTTTGTTTTTATACTCTGGAACTTCAAGCAAGGCTCTGCAGGCAGTTTGGAAATGAGAAAACACATAGTGCCCTTTAACACAAATATGCAAAAGATAAGAGAAAAGATGTGAAGAGAAAATCAGTTAAATGGTTTGGTATGTCAGAAGGAGGGGATAGCAACCACTAAATGCAGAGACACATCTAAATTTGAAACTGTTGATCAGAAATTTAATAGAACAATCATGGAAGCACAAAACAACAATGAAAAAAATGGCATTCATAATTCTCCTATCATTACACTGGATGGATAGATCATAAATACTAACTAAACAGAATAGGGTCTTTTTTTTTCCTTCCTTCTTTTCTCTCTTAGGAAAATTCACAGGAAAATACTGTAACTGTAAACTAAAGAATGCATATATATGTGTGTGTGTGTATGTGTAGTTATTTTCAAAATAAGTTGCTCAGTTCTGAAGAAAGTTATTTTACTTGCAAGATACTTAATCTACTAAAGAGTAACTGGTGTATCATTGCAATGTTTAACATTGTACCAGCCAATGACCTGGCTAAATTCCTACATGGTATCACTATTTAATGGTATCAAAAGGAAACACCTTTAACTTATATGAGCACTTCCTAATACAAATTTTTTTTTTTTTGAAAAAGCAGGTAAGCATTATGGAAGTTGTCTTAAAATGTGAATTAGCACTAGAAAAATAGAAACGTTATTTTGATAATTTAGACAAAAATTCATTGTGCACCCCAAAATGCCTGAATTTCTTCATTACAGAGTAAAGTAAGATTAATTCAATAGATGAAGAGGAAATAAGAAATGCATTAGTTTAATTTGTTTACTTTTTTGGTGGAGGAAGATGGGTTGAGATTTGTAAGCAGGTAGTGGAATTAACAGGTGAAAAGATAATTGGATAAAGCTTGTCTATTTAGAAACGGAACATTAAATCAATAATTATTTTGTTATGTACTAAGATATCTCATTTTAGAAATGAAAGGAAATATTTGCAGACAATAAAGTAATAGTATCTACAAGCAAAAAAATAAAGCAAAAATGAGGCAAAAAAAGTTAATTGTATTTAATTTTCTGAGTGTCATAAAGACATGAACTAGTAATTATACTAATTACCTGTGAATCATTTATACTTCTGATCCAAAAAAATTAAACAAAGTACACAGGTGCACTAATGTATAAAAACAAAAGAATAGTAAGGCAATTTAATCAGAAATAGTTGTAAACAAATCCAAAGTATAATACTTTGAAAAATTAAACTGTAACGGAAAAGTTAAAAATTATTCTGGACAAATCTATTTCCTTTATTTTATCTATGAAACATAAACATACAACAGAAGCATATAGAATATGTTTTATAAGCTAATGCATTAAAAAGTTACAGATTCTAGAATAACACTCAAGTAGGTCAAACATAATAAGAGAACTGAATTGCCATTTTCTTTCCTTTTTTTTTTTTTTTAGTATACAACCAAGAATATCTCAGAATTAAATCTCCAAGTTAGAACCTTTGAATATAATGCAATTATAAGTGGAATTTGAAGGTCAATTCTGACTCTCCTGTTAGCTCTGCAAACTGGTTCCTTGTCTGATTTTACTAAAGTTAAAAAAAATTGTCAGTGGTAATAGTACTTTCCTTACAGATTTTGGGAGAAGATTAAAAGAGATAATACCTGTAAAATACATTTTAAAGTGTCTGGCACATAATAAGTTCTAATAAGCAGTAGCAGTATTAATTTATTCTATATGCATACTTGTCTACTAATAAGATTTATCTCAGACGAACCAATCATACATCAGTATAAAGATCATGATAGCCTATAAAGACTGTAAACAAACTTTTGACGGTGTTTGTCTAAGTTTCATTAATCCTAAACTCACAAAAACTACACCTTCTGTCTCCCTGCCCCCACACATCCCAGTGTTCTCCCATGATAAATAAAATGAATTGTATGATAACTATTTAGAAGTCAATAAATATTGTTTATGAAGCCAATAGAAATAGCAAGCACTTGGTGCCAAGACAGTCATCCTTGTTGGGAGGATTTCCATTTGTAGAGACTGAGTAGAACACTAGCATGAGGCAGACCAGCACTAGTACAAGGTATTTTAACTTTCTGATATGGGGTTAAGAGCTCTCAAATCCAGTGCATTTAGCTTTGTTAACAATTGATAGCACTGGCCCTGCAATTGTACATTATGCAAACACAAAATACATCTGTAGCCTAAATGTTTCTTCCACTCTTTACAGGGCACTTTGAAGATAATGTGAAACAGTGAAACTTAGACAAAAATTTTGCACATCAGACATGATTTGCATGACTCACCATAGCAGGGATGGTGAAATGTTAGTTATGCAAGGCTAATTAGACAAAGAAGAAATATAATTTGAGTAAATCAAGAATATAAAAGACCTTGAGATAGTTTTCTTTCAGCGAATAATCTGCCAGTCCATCCTATTTATCATTCCTGTAAATAATACTACACATTCTTCCTTGCTATCAGATGGTACTATATTCAAAAGACTTTGTTATATGTAATCCTGTCCTACTGTACTGAATTTTGAGAACACATGTAGTATCTCCCACAGAGGGTACTGGTGGTAATAATAGCTAGCACTTAAAGTGAAAGCAATCTACTTGCCACATTCCAACCATTACTTTGACTAATTCCAGCAATATTATAAATATTCCTGATTTGCAGTAGAAGAAACTGTGGTTCAAAGAAGTTTAATGACTGGCTAATCTTTTCATATTTGCAGTGGTTAACCCACTGAAACTGCGACTACATTCTGAATGCTGAAACAAGAGGGGCTTACGTTTAAGTAGAGACAAGTTGTTTTTTGTTTGTTTTTTATAATACTTTTGATTTCCTTTTTATGATTTCTAAGGGAAAAAAAGTCAAGAAGAGAGCACATAGTAACTAAAAATATTTTAGAAAAATAGTAATAAAATCCTACCCAACTCCCTCATGGGTATTTAATGTATTTATTACATATTTGAATTTGTATAGATTTAAAAATGTGTCATCCTTCTGCTTCATGTTTATCTTATCACACCGTCTCCTAGAGGCAGTTTAGCCTAAATTCATCATAAAATAGTTACATTTCTGAAAATCACAACACTTTTTAGTATATGTGCTGCCAAAGCTAACACATTGGTGAAGATGTGGAAAAAGGGGAAGCCATGTACACTGTTAGTGTTTATCTAGAATAGTACAGCCAGTATGGAGATTCCTCAAAAAATGAAAATAGAACTACCATTTGAACCAATAAGTCCACTTCTGGTTGTTAAGTCCAGACGAAATGAAATCAGTATGTCATAGAAATAATTTGCACTCCCATTTTCATTCAGCATTATTCATAATAGCCAAGATATAGAATGAAGCTAATTTTCCATCAGTGGATGAATGAATAAAGAAAATGTGGTATATATATATACACACAGTGATATACAATTCAGCCTTAAAAATAAAAAAGAAGAAAATTCTGTCATCTTTTACAACATGGATGAACGTGGAGGGCATTATGCTAAGTGAAATACGCCAGGCACAAAATAATACTACATGTTACTTATATGAGGAATTTTAAAAAGTCGAACTCATACAAACAGAGAGGAGAATGGTGGTTACCAGAGGCTGAGTATGTTTCTGTGGGCGCCGGGGAGGCAAATGGGGAGATGTTGGCCAAAGCGTTTGCAGTTTCAGTTAGACAGGAGGAATAAGTTCTAGAGATCTATTGCATAGTATAGTTAATAATAATTCATTGTTCACTTGAAATTGCCAAGAGAATGGATGTTAAATATTTTCACCACTAAAAGATAAGTATGTGAGAGGATGGATATGTTTATTAACTCTATTTAATAATTTCACAATGTATTCACTTATCAAAACATCATGTTTTACACCATAAATATACACTTTTTTGTCAATTAAAAATAAATGTACATTTTAAAAATAAATATACACGTATAAAAATAAAATTACAACAAAACATAGTGTCCAATTTATTCTTTTTATAAACCAGGGCATGTCAAAAAATAATCATTTTACCTTTTACCCTTAACATTTTTTATTAACTCTATTTTGCTATTCTTATTTACTTTGCACCAAATTATCCTAGTTTTTCAAGGAAAATGCAACTGTTCCTATGATTTTGGAAGTAAATTTGAATCAATGTTGTAATTGAAGTAGTAAATTACACCTTCACTGCAAAGTACCAGTGTATCTACAGATCATTCCAATCAATGCAGTTCTGAGAAGAGAACTCCTACATAGCATTTCTAAAATTTTCCCCACCTACAGGTCTGTTTTAATAAGATTTACTCTCGCTGATAGGTGAAATCTGAAAGACAGGTTCTTCCTGCTAATCTCAGCAAAACTAGTGAATCAAGGAATGCTAAAATCAATAATTTTATATCACTAGTAGTTGCTAAGAAGGATTATTTTTTGCAGAGACAAATGACAATTCTTCAATAAGTAAAACATTGTCTTTTAAATCTTAGAGCCTTTGCAATTATTTTATTTCTACAGGTGCATACTAGTTTAACCATTTTAATTGCCTCAGATGTCCCTAGTACAAAACCAAACAAACCAACCAGTAATAAATAAACACAAACATTAGGGAAAGCTAAATTCAAATAAATAGCACAAATACAATTTTAAACCCATGAACCTCATTGGTTAGTAAGGTTTCAGAGTAATACCAACAGCCTGTGTCAATGGGCAGGTCATCCCTCTTTTTATCTACAGATAATTAGTAATAAACAATTTTAAAAATCTATTTAGAAATAGCATGAAACATATAATATTGAGGAATACATTTAACAAAAAATATGTAAGACTTGTACAGTGGAAACCACTGCACATTGCTGAGATAAATTAGAGAAGTAAATAAAAAGAGAAATAATTTATCTAGTTTATGAATTATAAAACTTAATACTGAAATAGAAATTTTACCCCAATTGATCTAAAGACTCAATATAATCCCAATCATAATTGGAGCAGAATTGTGTCTTAGAAATTGATAGGTAAATTCTAAAATTTATATGCAAATGTAAAAGACCTACAATAGACAAGACAATATTTCAAACAAACAAACAAAAAAATAGTTGGAGGATACATATGGCTAATTATTTTTTTTAACAATGGTACTCAGGACAGTCTTTCCAATAAATGGTACTGCAAATGGGAGTGGGCCACAGGGATGAACCTTGGTATCAATTTCACAACAAATACAAAATTAAACTCAAAATGTCTCTTTGAGGTAAACATAAAAGCTAAATATTTCTAGTTTAAAAAAAAAAAAAAACCTGGGTTTAGGCAGAAAATTCTGAAAGAGGACCTAAAAAGCACTGAACATAAAGGAATAAAGTCCATTTTTAGGATGAACAGCCATCCCAGTTTTCCCAGGACTGTCCTTATTAGCTTTGAAATTCTGTTTCAGGAACCCTTTCAGCCCTGTGGAAAACCTAGTCTGCCCATCAAAAAACAACATTGAAAATTGAAAAGTTAATTTGGAAAGAAAGGACTTGTATCCAGAGTATGCAAATAAATTGTGTAAATAAATAATAACCATTTAAGTAGTTCAATTAAAAATGGGAAATATATTTGAAAAGACACTCAAGAAATTGGTACACAGGTAGCCTTTAAGCACAAGAATATGTGCTCAATGGCATTTATCATCAGGAAAATACTAATTAAACTCACAATGAGATACCACTACATACTATTACAATGGCTGAAATTATAATGTAAGAAATGTTAAATTTTGGTGAGGATGCGAAGTAACAGCTAGTCTTAAAATTGTTAGTGGGAATATAAAATGCTGAAAACACTTTGGAAAACGGTTATTCAGTTTCTCATAAAATTAAACCTGCTCTGTGACAAAGCAATTTTACTCCTAGATATATAAAAGTTTTAAAAAAGAATATATCCTTGCACAAAAGAACGTGACAAAAATATAAAACACGATGCATAATAGCCAAGAACTCAAAATAATGCAAGTAATTGGAAAATGAGTACAAAATCATAGAATGTTTACATGATGAAGTATTCTTCAGCAATAAGAGAGAGTGAATTATGGATGGATGAATTTCAAAAACTCAAAGTCAGATGAAAGAATTCATATACAAAGAGCATGCATTTTATCACTTGGTTTATATGAATTTCAATAAATGTCATATCTATGTTGATAGATATCAGAGCAGTGTTACTTATTGTTACGGGGAAGGATGACCTGAAAGCGATAGGAGATAATTTTCTGAGGTGATGACAATGTTCTATATCTTAATTGTTGTGGCAGTAACATTGGTGTATAGATAAAAACTTCTTAATTATGCACATAAAATCTGTGCATTCCCCAGTACATTAATTTTACATAATGAAGATATCACAACTATTATTTCATTCACTTAAAACAACCAACCTTTCTACTATTTAGACTTTGTCTTAGAAATAACTATTGTTGTAGTTAGGCCATAACTCTCATAATAATTAAAACAAATTAGCATGATATTACTGAACAGATATCATCATAGAACATAAATATTTCCTACCTACAGTAAAATGCATTGCAAGTTGAAGGAGGAGGAAGTGAGAATCAAAATGCATTCTTTAATCTTAGCATTTTTTTGTGGCATATTTTTGTAATAGTATGATTTTGTGGGTTTCTGTTTGTTAATTTATCTTTGTTTATTTACCAAAAACAATTCAACTTCGAAAAAGCTGCAGGAAATCAGTTTCAGATTCCAAAGAACATCCTGCTTTCCATTCACTTTTGCAACATTGGTGGCTAATCTGTGCTAGATTTAAGTAAATCCTTTCATTAATAATGAGTATTTCTTCTAAAGCTCTATTCAAATAAGATGAAAGCATCTAATTCTACTTTCAAAATATTCTTCAATCAAAACTTTTATTGTAAAAAAATAAAGGAACAGATTAGAATGAAATTCTGCCAGTACTCAGTGCTGTAAAGATAAACTTAAGCTTATGATAATCTTTGTACATCTTTACATCTTACTATCAGATGTAACTATAACAGATTCAATTTAATTTTTATCTTTAAAGAATTAAAAAATATTATATACACATACCAATGTTTCAATTTTGTTACACACTATCTCAGTTTGTTTCTTTAACTAGTTAAGTAAGGCCTATAAACATTAGTAAAATTCTAACATCCATGTCTCCATTTAAAGTAAAGAAAACAACTCAAATTTTGGCTTTATTTATTCATATCTGTTTGATTTTGTACATTTCAATTTTAATGACATTTTTAGTGGATTCCATAGTCTGATGTACAAGGAACTTTGAATTTTGACATTTCTTCTATTTAAATGCAAAGCAAATGTTTGAATGGAATGATTTGATATCCTGCCATTTTCTTCTTGATTTGTGTATTTGTTTGAAGATAATTACATGGCCCTATGTCCATTTCAGCTAATCAGGCTGTAGCTTTCCAATCTAAGTCTATATATAGCAAATTAAATAACTGCTTATGGAGCTATTCATACCTACATCTGTTTTTATAATACTTGATGCAAAGACAGCACCATGGTTAAGTCAGGATAAATCTGAGTACACAGATATTTTTGTTTCCTGTTATTTAGCTTTCAGTCATATGAGATGAAAACTAAACTGTGAATAAGATATAATTTCAAAGCTAGTAATTTAGATTTTTATCACTTGTCTCTTCAATGTTCTTGTCTCTCAATCAAAAGACAAATACTAGAAAAATTTATTTCTCCCAAAGAGAGTACTCATTACTTAAAGCAAATAAAAACAAAAACTCACACTAAATTTAATAACATAGCATGTTCAATTAAAAATAAACACAAAAATAAAAATAAATAAAATAACTCAAAAGCTATGCACCACAACTTAGGAAAATTCCCATTAAAAATAATACAAATTTTCTAAAACTTCAGCATCAACTATATATAAGAGTTCACAATAAAATAGACTTTGGCACTCATGCATAAAGATGTTGAGTGAAAATAAATTTGTGGTGGAGCAATGTGTGACTAAAAATTGGATTTAAAAAAAAGCCTCAAACATCCTCAGTATAATATTTATTTGAATTCAGAATTTTCAGAAGTTTTCTTTCATATTACTTGCTGATTATTTTTAATTCCTAGCATTCATTAAATACTATAAAAATTAAATTGAAAAATGCTTATCTTTGTAGCAATTGTACCAGTAATTTCATTAAAATGTAGAAGAGTTTGAGTATAATAACTTTAAAAATGTTAGTTGTTGATAAAAATCATTATGTTTGTCTATTCTTCTTTGTTCTACCAAACACACTCAGGATCTGAAATATCTTATTGTTAATCCCTGATTTCAGTCTCTGTATTTTTCAAAATGAAGTGAACTTTTATTTTTATAACTAATACTGTAGGTACTGGTAAGTTACTTCCAGCTTTCCTGAATTATTACCATGATTTTGAAGTGCAATATATAGTAAAATGACAATCAGCGTTACATATTTCACACTCACATCAGTCTTACTTGATGAGCAACTGGCTTCTCTTGAATACTTTCAATTTTAAATCTCTTTTTATCTGACTTTTGTTCGTTTGTTTTCATTGTCTAAATAACATATGAAAACATTCTCTTCAACAATTTTAAACAATTCAAAGATTTGTGTAATAACAATTGGAAGTCTCTTCTTACCACAGTTAATGTTAAAAATTTGTTGTACATCTTTCTAGACACTTATTTTCTCTTTATTTACATGAATATATGTTAACATGAGACATTCTTTTTACATAAATGGAATCTAATTGTATGTATCTTTATGAAGTTCCTGTATGATTATTTTAATAACCACACCAAATTGTATGCATGAATAAATTTATTCAAATTGGATATAAATGATAGATATAGTGATAATTTTTAGGTCTTTGGTAACAAAATCTGTAATTCTATATGGGTCTATTTTGGTGCAAATGTAAGCAGTTTTGCAGAATAGACTTCTTGAACTGTTGTTTGAGAAATGCCTGAATTTGTGGCTAAATTCCCCCAAGCAGAGGAGTGCTTTGACTTTTAGTTTTTATCATACAATGTAATTGTAAATATTACATTAATAGTTAAAATAAACAACATAGTTTAAAAAACAAAATTAAATCATTTCGAGCAGTTAAGACTGTGGCATAAAATTATAAATTGTTACTCTTTGGACCCATCTCTTGCTCTCTGTCTCTCTCCTACCACTCCCAATAATTAGGTGCTTTCCCAACCAGTTATGTAAGTGGACTTTATTTTAAACTGGAAAAATGTCATCATTTTTTACCTAATGTATGATGACTTTTGAATAATAAGAGTGTCCTGAATGCTGGTGGTAAATATTCTAATTTTCTATTAATCTCTATAAAACACATGTGGCTTTTAAGCTGCCTAAAGCATTGTGAGTGATGGCTCAGCAGAGGGGTTAAGAGTGTGCTCATGGGAACCAATATTATCTCAATTTGAATCCCATTTCCGGGACTAAGTAATGCTGGGCAAGTTAGTTATCTTATCAGGTTGCTCAGTTATGTCAAATACAAAATATAAAATAAGGAGAATTCAGTGTAATATGTGAGACAGATAGAAATCAATAAATACATCCATAATAATAGTACAAATTTAAAAATTGATTATTTAAAATAAATTTTAGATAAAAACTAACAGGTGGTTTGCTCATTTTACCAAGAGTTGATTCAAGCAGGTAATGCGCAGTAAACCCTGAAAGAATGAAGTATATTTTAGATGTTCTTCCCTCGGCTCACCCATCTACGCTGGCACACGCCTCCTCGATTGATGAAGGCCTCTTTTAATGGGCTCCCAACGAATTGTGTCCTCACTCCCATCATCCTATATTCTGGACTTTTCCTTCTCATCTAACTCTACCATACTGAGAATTACTTGTCTTGCTCTCTTACAGTCTGTCAAATTGAAAACCTATTAAAATCAGACAAAATGTTCGGAAGCTTTCTTCACAAAAACATAGTTATGAACACCCATGCAAAGTTATACATATAGCATCCAAGGAATTGTGGATCTTCATAAGAATTAAGGTACCTGAAATTAAGGATCACTACGTAAGCTAATCTATATATGGTAGTAGTGATTAAAAAGTCCTTTTTTTTTTTTTACAAATCATGTACATTCCTTTAATAATATTCTTATTCTATTATTGTGGCCAATACTGCCTGTTTTGTATAGTTTCTTGACAAGTGGGAGAACTTTTGAGAAGGGTTAGCTATAATTTGGTGAAAATACTACATGCTGTGGTTTGAGTGTCTCCCAAAGTTTGTATATTGGAACTTTAATTCCTCAGTGTGGCAGTGTTGAGAGGTAGGGCCTGGTGGGAGTTGTTTGAGTCACGGCTGCTCTGCATTCATGAAGAGATTAATGTAGTTCTGGAAAAACCAGGCTAGTTCGGTGAGAGTGAGTTTTTATAAAGCATTTGGCCAGCTTCATCTCTCTCCACACATGCTTGCTGCTGCTTCTGCTTTTCAGCCCAGCTGTGAAGCAGCATGAGGCATTACCAGATGTGGCTGCCCAGTCTTGGACTTCCCAGCCTCCAGAACCATGAGCTAAATAAACTCTATTTTATAATTTATCCAGTCTCAGGTTTTTTGTTATAGCAATAGAAAATGGACTAAGACACTACTAAACTGGGATTAAGGTTTTGAAATATTCTTCTTCACTTAACCATCATGGATCCAAGTTTTGTCAAATGTAAATAAACTGGTTTCCTTAATTACCAAGCCATGTTTCAACATACTTTTCTATGATGTTATTGTGATATTTATAACTTTAAGTGGACCTCCAACAAGGCTATTGCAGGTAATTTGTCATTTTTGTTTCTCTGTGAAAGGTCCTTCTACTTGGAACAAGAGGATTAGGGTTCCAGTAAAGTGTCCCTTATCAGTATGCTTTGTTATATTTGGCAAGTTTATTGCCCTCAGTAGACTTAAACTTGCCATTTTGGAGTGCTGTTGAGACAGTTACATGAAGTTCTTAAAAGCACTTTATAAAGGTTAAAACATTAACAATAATAAAGTAATAATATCCCCAATTACATATTGTGTTTTATGTTTTATGCACTCAGCTATGTATTTTACATACTTTTTCTCATTTGATTTGCAGAAACACCTTATTAGACTAGTGTGACCATTTGCATTTCATAGACTTCAGAAATTTCATAAGCCTCTTTTACACTATGTTTTATTACATAGTCTTATATTGTTTACTCTGCTCCATTCCAAAAGTTTCAAAATAACCTAAGAAAAAGGGATATTTGATAGCTGCTAATAATAGAAAATAGTCTCAGATATATGAACAATAATTATGTCTCTGGAAATGAAGAATATAGGAAATATGTGCACCTCATCAATATGAAAATATCTGAATTATTGAAGGTGAAGAAGTTTTGAATGTTATTTATTCATTTTACCTTTTAACTTTTAAGCCTTAGTACTAGAGTAATGCGAGCTGGAGGCTGTGATATTTTATCACAAGTATACAATTATACTGAATGCATGCTTGCATTTACTGTTTTTAAAGTGAATACTCAAGATCGTGAAATACAATTTACTTTGAAGGGATAGTGGTCTTCATAATTAAAAAAATTTACCAGGGGCTTCCTCTAGTCTGGCTCAGGAAGCAAAACTCCTCTCTTGGGTGAGAAATTACATTGGAAATTTATAAACAGCAGCATAGCAACAGCCATGTGTCTGATATCCTCTGCTCTCCTTAATAGAAATTAGATGGTCGTGTTGTCTGTGGCAAAGACATGGTATTAAGCATTTTCACGTTGGGCATGCTTCCTTTTATGACAGAGAAATAGACTCACTTAACATAATAAAAAATAAGAAACCATATTGCCTGAGATTCTAACCCATAAAATTTAGTATTTCTCTTTATAATAATTTGTTTCAATAAATCTAAGTCTCCGTAGGCCTAAAAACTTCTCAGAGTAAATTTTTTTAATTTAGCATAATTTTATCCTTTTATTTATTCAGTCTTTGAAGAAAGATTCATGGATCAACTACTCCGCGTCAGGCTAGGTTCTTGGAAAACAATGCTATGCTTTGGGAATACAAAGATGAGTAGGACTTTTTCTCAAGAGGCTCACAACTTAGTGGGAAATATAGACTTATAAGCAATACCATTTATTCAGTAATAGACTGGGAGTTTGTACCAGCTATTAGAGAAAAACTAATTTGGTCTCCTCTTCACAGGATCTAAGCAAGCCTGAATGGTGAAAATGATACTTGAGCTGATTCAAATGTGCTTCCACCCACTTTTCCCCGAAGGTAATATCTTGCATAAATATACGACAATATCACAACCAGGAAATTGACATAGACACAATCCTTTTACCTTATTCAGAATTCACCATTTTCACATGTACTGTGTGTGTGTGTGTGTGTGTTTAGGTCTCTGAATTTTCTCATATGTGTAGATTTTTGTAATCATTATCACAGTCAAGATACAGAAGAGTTCCATCACAAGTATTTCTCATGATAAATTTTGATAGCCACAGCTACTTCTCTGCTTCTATCCCTCTCCTTTTTAATCCCTGAGAAACATTAAACTGTTCTTTATCTCCATAATTTGGTCATTTCAGGAATGTTATATAATTGGAATCACTTACTATGCAACCATTTGAGATGCACTTTCTTTTCACTCAGAATAATTCCCTGGAGGTCCATCCAACGTCTTGCATATATCAATGTATCAATGAAGATCCATCCATATTCATACGTGTATCAATATTTCATACCTTTACATGGTTAACTAGTATTCCATGGTATGAATGAATGTTCCACAGTTTAACCATTCACCTACTGAAAGACATGGGTTGTTTACGTTTTTTACTGATATGAGTAAAACTACAATTAATAGACATGTAAGGTTTTTGCACGAATATGAGTTTTTATTTCTCTGGTGAAAATGCTCAAGAGTGCAGATGCTAGATCCTATGGCAAGTAAACGTTTAGTTTCATGAGAAATTGACATATTTCTTCTAGAGTTATTATGCCATTTTACTTTCTACCAGCAATGTAAGAATGATTTAATTTCTACTCATCTTCATCATATCTGGTGTTATCATTTTATATATGTACATTTATGTTTATATATCACCATATATTATTAAATATATGTATGTATATATAGAAAGAGTCATTTTTGGCAAGTGTGTTGTAGTTGGAACCAACAGTCTTCCTGTTTGTGGCTTTAATGTGTCTTTCTCTAACCGTACATATCCAATCTTACAATCGCTTTTAACTGGTGTGTTTAAGTCATTTTCATTTAATGTTATTACTGATTTGGGATTTGAGTGTATTATTTTATAATTTAGTTTCGGCTTGGCCTTTTTTCTTTTTTCTGTTTTCCATTTTCTGCCTTTATTAGGAATATTTAATTTTTTTAGTATTCTATTTAAATATATTTATCGTCTATCACTTTGTATGGTTTTACTGTGATTGCTTAGAAATTATGTTATACATACTTAACATTTAACAGTCAACTTAGAGTTAATATTTTACCACATCAGGTAAAGTTAGAAATGTAAAAACTTTACCAAAATACAGGGGTCATTACCATCCCTCTTTTGTATTATAGTTTTCATCTAAAAGTATATTATACCTATATACAGTAAAAATTTTACCCGGACTATATTATATATTTTTTGTATTCCACTATCACATATATGTTTAGAAATGTAGGATATAAATAGTTTATTGAATATGCCTACACATTTACAATTTATATTGCTCTTTATTTCTGATGGTCCACTTTTACCTGTGGTTTACGTATTTTTTTTTCCCCTTAGGAATTTGTATTGCATTTATTTATAGCAGGAATGCTGACAACAAGTTATTTTAGTTTGTGTTCATCTGAGGATGTCTTTATTTCACTTCCATTTCTAAAGAATATTTTTCCTACCTATAGGATTCTGGCTTCATTGTTCTTTTCTGTCAGCACTTAAAAATGCCTTTTACTTTTTATGGTTTCTGATGAGAAATATTCATCATTTGAAAATTGTTCTTCCCTATAAAATGCATCATTTTTCTCTGGAAGCTTAAAATATTTTTATTTTTACATCCTTGGTTTTTAGCAAATTTATTCTGATACATTGGGCCCACATTTTTTTTGAATTTATTTTGTTTGGGTTTCACTGAAGCACTTGATTATGTCAGTGCATGGCTTCCACCTAATTTGAAAGTTTTCCGTCTTGTGTCCTCATTTTTTTTTTCTGCACCATGCTCTTTTTCCTCTTTTTCTAAGATTCTTATGAAGTGATTATTAGACTTTTCAATATTGTCGCCACAGATCCCGGAGCTCTGTTAATTTTTCATTGAGTGATTTCCCCTAGTCTTACAGATTGGAAGATTTCGATTGATTTATTTTCAAGTTTACTTATTCTTTCCATTCGTATGTTTATTCTGCTATTGAGCCCTTCCTGTGAATGTTTTTAATTTTAATAGTTTTTTCAAATCTAAATTTTCTAATTGTTCTTTTTTATTTCTCCTATTTGTTTGCCAAGACTTTCCATCTTTCCATGTGTTTCAACAGGTTCTGTTATTTCTTCTTGAAGCATAGTTATTAGTGACTGCTGTAAGGTTTTGGTCCAATAATTTCAACACCTAGTTCTCAGGTTTGATGTCTGTTGATTGGCTTTTCCTTTCGGAATTTTTCAGACTTCTCTGATTCTTCATAGGTTGTATTAGCCAGGATACAAGATGACCTACCATGTAATCCCTGTGTAATCAACTTACTGTTTACTTTCCTCCCATATTAGGGGCAATCTGTTTAACCTACAGATTAAAGAAAAATTAATGTATGTCATTTCTAAAGTTAGATTATAGACTGTTTTTTCTGTGCTGGACACTCTCTCCCTTCCCCTTGGATCATTCATTCTGGGGAATATATCAGTCACGTCATGAGCAGCTCTCCAGTGAGGATCAGGAGCTTGCTGCAAACAGCCTTGTGAGTAAGCGGAGGAACAGATCTTGTATCCCAAATCAATTCTTCAGATAACTGCAACCTGGCTAATTGCTTCATGGTGAACTTATGAGAGAATTCCCATTCTCTCTATCCTGTAGGTGGCAGCCTTCCCACTCCTTAGATCAGAAAGAGAGGGAGGAGGGAGGGAGGTGTCGGTGATGGGCCATAATAATCATATACATTGTATATTGACAAAATAAAAATTTAACGAAAAAAAAAATTAAACTTGTCAATTTTAACATTGCTGTTACATCCGAAATAAACTTATGTGATATTCTGATACATAAAATAAAATAAAATTAAAAAAAAAAAAAAAGAAAGAGAAAACTTTATTTGGAGTTCATGTCTGTGTCCAGTGAGTAGCACTGGGATTTATGCTACCTTTGAATCAAACATTAGGAGATACAGGGGCCGGCAGGGAGGGCAGGGTGCTGATACTAAGCAACACCATCAGATCATTTAAGCACTGGTTTCTTACCTAATCTGCCCACTGCCATTTACTTTTCAAAGTACTCAAATAGGTACTCCATGCGTCTGTCCATGAATTACAGTTGAAATCAGTGACAATAGGAGGGTGGAATGTGTTTTTTTCATCTATAGTGGAAATGTATAAAACATTTTGTTTGGTTGTTTGGTGTTTTGTTTGTGTGTTTGCTTGTTTGTTTTGTTTTCTTTTTTAAAAAATTTATCAATATACAATATAGTTGATTTTTGTGTCCCTTTACCAATTCCTCTTTTTCCCTCCTTCTTCTTCCCCCTCCCTCCCACCAACATCAGACCTACTCACTTCTTTGTTTGGTTTGATTTATTTGTTTGATGTTTTGTTTTTCATAATGAAGTGATAGCTTTAGTAATAGATCACTAAAATACAAGACATTCTACTACTATTGACTCATTTTTGTTTATTTGTATGAAAATTATGAATATTATAAATAGTTGCTGCCAAATCACAGTAAATTTAGATAATTAATGAAACCATTAACATTTCTATGTACCACAGATAATAAAGTGTTTCTTTTTTTCCTCTCTAGATTACGATACAGCATGATGTTTATATAGTCATCAGATATCTTGTAGGGACACAAGAAAAACTTTTCTTAGCAAACTTCAATAGATTGTAACACCCTTGTAAGCTAACTACAGCTGGCTGAAAGCAAGTGCTTTAAAACAGAAATAAAAAAAAATCACTTTTCATGCTGCATAGGCACTGTTAACACAAGATTCTCACTCATAGTCTCACAAATATACTTAATAATGATTTAACAAGTTCCATATAGCATCTATTTTTAACATATGTTTCAGTTTGCTTAAATCACTGGAGCCATCTCAGCCAAATGGCCTCCCAATTAAATTTATTTAACATCAACTATCTACTTATTTTTCCAAATATAAGGTTTCCCAAAAAGTGTAAAGTGTAAAAGTATTTGCCATCTTGTTAACATATACATTTTTGTCATGACAGATAAACATTAAATCTACTTAAGACTTTAGTTTTTGTTTTTCTCTCTCTACAAAAGTTATAACTTATGGAATATTCTAAATAACCTTATTTAATAGAGTGCAAAATACCTTATGAGTTATATCACAAAGCAATAAGTAAGAGAATATAAAAAGCATTCTTTCTCATTCTCTCTCACTCTTTCTCTTTTTTTTAGTGAATACAAATCATTCTTGTCAGTGGTTTTATGTAATCAACAATGGCAAGGAATAAGTTTTAAGGGTTTAGATAATATTATTTTATGTAACTTTTAGAAAAAATAATTTCCATAGAATTGTCCTAACATAGGCATGCGTGCATACACACATACACCACAAAAACACACAGCCCCTTACTAGGTTTATTTGTAAGTTAAAAATGACCACATTTAAAGAGTCTTGCACTGGATTTTCTTAGAAATCAGGTTAAACGACTCTGGAAGCCTAAGAAACTCTGACACTCTGGGTGATCTTAAAATACATCTGCATTTAGGATTGATTGCTCTATCTCCAGAACAGATATCTCTTAGAGGCATTTAGAAATGTCTATGTCTATTAGGGAATACAGTCTGAATTCTAAAAGGTATTTGCCATTATAGTCTGTGGAATGGATAGCTAATAATATCTATAATCTTGGTAGTTCTAAGAATAATATTAAAGTCTATACAGTAAGACTTAATGAGTATTGGCTGAAAGCCCTGTAAGTAAGTATAATGTGCCCTTTCCATTGCTATTAATAACTCCCAAGAAAATGCCACTATTTCACATTTGAATCAGCTGAAGTTCTCACTGAATGCTTTACTGAAATTATATAAATGCATTATTTATATGTAGGCAGACAATTACATTGCTTAACAAGAATAAGTGTTGAGATTATTAGTTGAAAAAGCAGACAGATGTAACTTGCTCTTTTGGTAGTTATAACAACAAAACTCTGTATACTGTAAAACCATTTATTACTTATGATGCAACTTGGACAGGTCTTGATCACATTTTTGAAAAGAAAGAATCACAGAAGGAACTTCAGCAATATGCCCCTGGTCAGAAGGTCAATCCCTTTTCTTATACTCAGTGTTATTTTCTATTCATATATCTCACAGCACCAAATCTTTCTGTAACCTTATCAACTAAAGCAAGTAGAGGATATCAACAAAGCAAGTAGAGGCTTCTCACTGCCTGGAATACTCCCCAGTAGGAAATCCAGCTTTTCAGCTAACACATGAAATTGTTCATAATGCTGGGTAAATCATTTTCTACTCACTTGTAAGGACAATTTCACCTCTACCAGGTAACTGGCTCTCAAAACTAATCGATTGAAATAAAATTAGAAGATGTCATGGGTCTCTGTATGTATAAGCCAGATAGAAATCAATAAAGTATATATTGAATACCTACAGTAGGCAAGACTAGATGGTATTAATAAGTATAAAAGAAAAAAAATGAACTTGACCATGGCTGTAGAAAGCATTTCTTTAAGAGTGACAATGGAACAGATTAAATAGTGTTCTACTTTGCACTGTACTAAATAAAGTAAAATGCACCACACTACATATACATGTTAACTATAAATATACTTTAAAATGCAGCAAAATATCTTATAATTGCTGTGTTTTTAAACTGCAAATTAATTCCTTAATCTTTGATTTTGATTTCTACAAATGACTACATATACATGTTAACTATAAATATACTTTAAAATGCAGCAAAATATCTTATAATTGCTCTGTTTTTAAACTGCAAATTAATTCCTTAATCTTTGATTTTGATTTCTACAAATTTAAAAGTTAGCAGCCACTTATACTAAGACCTCTTCCATAGGGGTGTGAATTCATATTATATAAACTCTCACCTTACTATTTTAATAGTTATACCTCATAACTTGGGTGGCCATATAATTGGTCCTCCAACTGTTTGCAGTTTTGAGAGTGAAAGATGGAATATTAATAATTACATGAGGACAACAGGTGTAAACAGGTACTGTCCTGAGACTGGAACATATGGTTATCCCAGTGAACCAGGTCTACATTTAGCCAGGAAGCAAAATGTTCAAGTACTACCAATGGCTTGAAAAACATCAGAACCATCCATCAAACTATATGACCTAAATTTGAATGTTCATAGAAAATAACTTTAAAAGATTTTAAATGTTTAACATTTTTTAGAGTTTGATACCAATTTGGAAACAGAGTCTGCAAATAACCAAAGAACTTCAGAAATCTAGACTATTTCTTAAATATCATGCAAATTAAGTTTCCAATTGTCTTTTTAAAATAAACTGGGAGGACACAGAGGCCTTCACATAATCACTAAATTACAAAGAACAGATGTGAACCTTTTACTGGTAAATGCCCATTCTGGCAAAGAGAAAACATGATGAAACAGCATGCACTGAACCAACCAGATTGGCTTTTAAAGGACTCATACGTGTGTGAGTACTAAATACAGCAAGAAGAATAAAACTGCTCAATTGACTAGGGCTAATATACATTAGTTACTTTAAGTTAACAGCTAATCATGCCATTATCTTGTGTTATGCATTCCTTTTTGACAGCCAAATTGAAATGTGCCTTTTCGAAATTTATAAGAACAAAGAACTACTGATTTGCCTGTGTTAGGTCATTACTGCTTTGCAACCAACTGTTTTTCTGGATAAAAGTACTTTTTCTTAATTATAAAATTTCTATTCAGAATCACTACTGAAGTTCAGACTCATAATTAATGTTATATTTAGTGATCCTTACAAATTGCTTTCTTATTTTATGTTTGTACTCTTTTTATATTTTGAAATAAAGCAGGAATCTTGTCTTTCAAGTATATCAGGTATACAACTTTAAGGTAGAATTGTTGACCAAGCCAACTCTCTTTTTCTCCCATACCTACCCCTATTCCATTCTACACTATCCCTAACATATAATCCACCCAACTGACTCACTCTGAAGGAGCCTAGCTATTGCTTCTCAACATTCCAAATGTGAAAAATGGGTCTTGGTTTCCAATTATGTTATCACTTCTCAAAAATAAAAAGAGGTCCTGACAAAGGACTGCAGGTAAAATTCGAGGTTGCGTCTACAGTTGGGTGTGTCCCACCTGAAAGAAGCTAGTAGCTCCATTATTTGATCACGAAGGCAAGGCTGATCTTTTCATAAGTATCTACCTTTTTGTTGTACAATGATTTTAGCATTATTTTAAATTTCACATCATAATAAGTCAGAACAATACTGTGTAAAAATAATCTGGTGTGAGAATAATTTTTAAATATAGGACAGAGACAGGGAAGGGATGGATTGAAAGAATGGAAAATTAAACTTGGTAAGTAATTTATAGGGAGCCAGACTACTATAGATCAGTGATTCTCAAATGCGGTCTCATATCAGCACTGTCAGCATCACCTGGCAATTTGTTAGAAATAAAATTCTTTGGACTCACTCCCAACTTTATGAATCAGAAACTGGTGGAGGATCCCTACAATTGCTTTTAAAAGCCCTTCAGATGATTCTGAAGAATGCTAAAAATTTAAGAATCACTGCTATAGATATGTAGTATACAATCCAAATACATAGGGAAAAAAAAAAAAAACCTTTTTAAAATCACTTAGTAGATAATATGTTTTAATTTCTTAAGAAGGCAGGTAGGTAAAAGTGGCAAAATGGAGAAAATAAATTAGTGTTTACATTTAAAATTTAAAAAGCCTAAAGTAATTTCCCTAAATAGGAAGTTACATTGGTCAGCTTCACAGAAATTTAAAAGGAAAGGAAGAATAGCAGTTTAGACTTTTGGAAAAAGGATGATAATTTAAACAATCCTCAGATAATTGTTGAAATTAAATAAAATCATAATACTTGAGATTTCATATAATCATCCCATCCGTGCTCCTATTTGCTCTTCACAAAAAAAAAAAAAAAAACCTGAGAAATATATGGACAGCATATTTATTACTTTCTATATGTATACAGAGATGCATTGGCCTACCGAAGGTCACACAGCTTTTAAATGACTGAGCCCTGAAACCACACATTTCTCATTTTAATTCAAGTGTTTTTCCCCCATCTGCATGCACACACCCACCCAAATGGTAGACACCAGGCCAAGAACTTAGCTTCCGCATACGAGAAAAATGTCTTTCACCATTTGGTGGAAGGTATTAAATTGGTAATATATAGGAAACTTACAATCATGTAAGAACCCAACAACCAGAGAATATCTTCAAGATGACTACAACCCAGATAGGTAAACCATAGACACATAAATGTGTATGTGCAGTGTCTATGAGGGATAATAGTTAAAACAGTATGTATTCCAGAGAAAAATGTTATACAAAGAATAATGCTATATAGATACAGAGTGATGTCAGGGCTTTCCAATGCTTCATCCAAATTTCAAATCCCTCACAGTAGGGCACAGCCAAACTGAGGCCAGATTGTTAGCGTGGTGTCATTACACTTGTGTTCACTTGGCTCTCCTTCTGGCACTTTCAGCCTATCCTCCCGCATCACCACGGCCTCTTATGAAGATGTCCCACCTGATGTGTCCTTTTAGCAACACATAGTCTTTTCCGAAGAACTTGTGGGTACTATATAGAAATTGGATTTAAACCTAATTGGGATGTATTATAAACATACTGATTAATGTGGGTTTTACACTTCTCAAAGACCTTGGAATATATTTTAAGTAAGAATCTTGCAAGGTTAGTGCTCCTTAGAACACATTAAAAATACTGTTCTATGGGCCGAGCCCGTGGCACACCCGGGAGAGTGTGGCTCTGGGAGTGCAGCAGCGCTCTGGCCGCGGGTTCGGATCCTATATAGGAATGGCCGGTGCGCTCACTGGCTGAGCGCGGTATGGGCGACACCACACCAGGGGTTGCGATCCCCTTACCAGTCATGAAAAAAGACAAAAACAAACAAACAAAAAATACTGTTCTATAGGTTTTTTTATATTTTTTTATATCAAAACTTCTCTACTTATCACTGTGTTAAATAAATACATGTTAATGTGATACATGGTGATAATTTTTTTTGAATAGCTTTCCTGTGCTCAGTACTGAGCTAGACATTAAGATTCAAAAAATAATAAAGGGTGAGTGACCTTAAGAAGGACACTTAATATGTGTTAGTATGTTACCCATCAAAGCTGGTATATTTATTTCTTTTTAAAGAGCTTTTTTCAAAGCAATGTCGTTATTCATAAAAAAGAGTTCTGTGGATTTAATACAGTGGTATTTAGTTTGTATAGATAACACTTATTTTA
>NW_007730185.1:189758-190638 GCF_000696425.1 Galeopterus variegatus
TTTCCCTAGAGTAAACATATAAAGTTAATATAGTCTTATTACCTTTCTACTTATAATACAAAATAGATGGGTAGATTGATCACTAAATATCTATGATATCTAGTGAAAAGCTTTTATAAAATGAGTACAATTACTCAAGCTGGACCTCGATTATCATCTCCTGCTGTCACTGGACAAACTCCCAGACTAAAATCAGACCAAAGTCGGTACTCACGTGGACCTTCACATGTTGATAGGCCTAAGGCGTTTTAACTCATGATGCCTCTAATATAGAGTTTTTGAACATTTAAGTTAAATTAAATTTAGAAAGCAAGCAGTTTTTGAGCACATTCCACATGTGAAAATGGTGTCAGGCATTGTCAGAAATACAGATAAAAATTCTATGAGATGTCTTCAGAAATACCATGTAAAAATGTTTATAAAGCCATAATAATACAAAATGCTAACATTTGTATAATAAATCACTCTATTAATTGCAATATAACAAAAAATTATTTTCAAGACTATCCAGTACTGCTCAAGGAAATGGAACAGTTACACAGTCCTGATTTGATATAAAATATTGTGATTTTTACAGTCCCCTTTTAAGTGTTTCTTGACTCATTTTTCTGTCACAGTAATTGGGATGACACATTCTGTTCAGCGGAATGATCTATTGATACTTTCAATAAATACTTATTCACTACTCAAATCAGAAAGATATTTAAAACTCCATTTGTTCATTAATTGCTCCATTTCTTTCAAAAATTTTTATTAAAGTAGTATGAGAGTGTACTGTCATATACACTGGAGATGTAAAGGTGAATAAATCATAGTGTTGTCTCCATACATCTTATTAGTGTATGGAAACATAATCTTTCACAATAGAGGATGATAAATA
>NW_007730185.1:191769-202729 GCF_000696425.1 Galeopterus variegatus
AGCACCTATCTTGAGACCCAAAAAGAAGTTAGTTAGCTAAAAAGGATGTATAGGAATGGTCCAGGAATCAGATTCTCAGTGGGCCATGATGGGCAGGTGATTCTTTTTGTTATGCACCCAATTCCACTGGCAACCCAAGCTTATTGCTACCCTCAACTATGTTAATGATTAAAAATAAAACAAAACAAATAAAAATCTTTCATTTGCTATTCCAAATATTCCCTTAAGGGAATCAACTGTACCACAGTAACTGATGATAGTAAGTACTCAAAGAAGTGTGCACATGATATATGCAGGAAATAGAAAGTAATCTGTGTATAGTTTGTATTCTTCAATAATCAAAATCTCAACTCAGATAATGCCTTTTGCAAAACGTTATGTTTCTCAAAAAATTATTAAAGTGATTAATAATTGCAGCATATGTTAGGTAATAATTATTTCCTAATATGTGGAAATTTTACATTTTCTACCCATTATTGGAATATTTGATTTGAGGTAAAACTGATATTGTGTAGAACCCTATTTGCATCCAAATATCATGCTGAAAATTTGATCTTTCATTCTCTACTTTTTGTAGGTGAATTCAGCTTTTATTTCATTTCAATAAATTGTGTTATATGATCCCACAGAACTTGGATTACATTAGCTGTGAGACTCAGAAAACCGGTTCTCAAAAGAATTCTTGCCCTTGGCTTCTCAGGTTTCATCACAAGAGCCACTATTTATGGAAAATGATTATTTGTGGCTTCTATTTAAGGTTATCTCTTTGTTCTTGGTTTTTAAAGCAATGATTTCTTTCTGTAAGGGTGCGAAATGTTTCATCTGGCTTTTGACTTAAATATCTGAATCATTTTCTGCTTTAGTTTGCTAGAGACTCTCACGTTTTTATCTTTGATTACTCAGGGAAGAACGTATGCAGTATTCCCACATGACTATGATCTTTTATCAATTAATATTTTGGTCTTATTAGTTTATTTCAACTGAACTCTTCTATAGGTCCAAGATTGCAAATTAGGTGAAGATATAGATTTTGCTCTTGACTTTGGGAAGGCAACACAGTCATTAGTGGATTCTTCAAATAAAATGTGAATTAACACTGAAAAACTTAGGTCCTGTCTGAAAAGGGGTTAAATGTTTCAGATACATTCCTCATCAAAAATAGTGGCTTTAGTTTTACTAACTAAATCAAAATGAAGTATTAATGCTGCATTTGATGGAATATAAATAATAGAATCTTCTAAACAACAAAGTTAAATATTTGCTTCTTGGCTTAAAATTATTTGTTTTTTAAAAAAGAAAACAAAGTTCATTATTTAGTCATATTTTTAAAAGAACATATTTTCTCAATGATAAGCAAGGAATTTGAATGTTTAAATATAAATGGTTAAAAAGCACAATTAGTAAAAGTGTTTAGTTTTATTTTGGACAATTATCCCAGGGCTTTAAAGTACTTCTTGGCTAGTAACTTTCTGATAACTCTTCCTTTATTAAAAAAAAAAAAAAAAAAAAAAAAAGACTGGAAGTACTGTCACCAGGATTGCATGGTACCAGAGGCCTGGGCTCTTACATTTTCAAGGCCAACTTGGTTCAATATACGGCAAGGAGAGGGAAGCATTAATTATTCCACAAGCATTTTGTCTTGCTATATGTCATAAGAATATTATTTTCTATATTGTATTATCTCTATATGATAATAGAAGAAGACTATCTTTCAAGTGCAACATTGTTAATAAATTATTCATTAATTTGTGATCTGGAATGAAAAACAAGTTCTCCTGATGTTTATCTTCAAAATAGGAATAATTTTGATTAGCATAAAATTTCCTGTGCAAAATAAGTTACTGTGGCTGTATGTTTCAAGGTCTCTATACAAAGAATTGGATAGAGCAAGGCATTTCTTATAATGTTTATATTAAATGGTACACTATAACCACTTACCTTGGTTAGTATGACTAACCAGTATTCTAATATGCTTTTCAATTAACATGTACCTTCTGAGCACCTACTATGTAAGACACCATGCTAGCTATTGACAGAGGTTTCCAAGGCGAAGTAGACATAAAACTTGTCTTCAAATAGTTTATAGAATGTAAGCACATATAAGACACATACATAAGTAATTATCAGAGAAGAGAGAAGAAAAGTCACAATACATAGACAAAATACTCTGGGAATTCAGAAAAAAAGAGATGCGTGCTGGAATTCAATGCTATTCTCAGACTTAGTTCAGCATAGAAGCCTTAAGGGAATATGCCTATGGTTTTATTTTTTCCCCATTTTTGATAAAGGCTCAGAGGCTGAATCAACAAACTTAAGGTAAATATTATTTAAGGAACTGAATAGTAACAATGCAACCTAGTACATAATTTTTGCCTACTCTTAATCTACCTAGTAATTTTAGATTGAAAGACAAAAAAGTCCTCCAAATGTAATCATTGGTGAGAACGTTTACATGTGTTTTGTTCAGCTGTCTTAAAAAAATTTCATAACAGATATTTACATTCTGGCAATATTATTGGCTTATGAAATATATTTTTATTTTTATGTTAAAGTGGGAAGTCTTAATAGAAATGATCACAATAAATAAGTACTATGTCTGAATATCCTATGTCAACACAAAAAATTAAAATATCCTTAGAAAAGAAACCAAAAAATTCTGTAATCATTTGTTTCAAAAACAAATGAACTTCTTCATTCATCCATTTAACAGTTTTAGACAGTGTTCTAGCAAATAAATGAATTGATTATTAATCCTTAAGCCTGATCAAATGAGGCATAACAACCTACTAACCAGCACCTCCTTTTTCAGCTTATATAAATATATCCTCTCTCTCTCTCTCTCTCTCTCTCTCTCTCTCTCTCTCTCACACACACACACACACACACACACACACTCATCTATTTATCTGTCTATCTTCAGATTTGGGTCAAGATCTCTTATGAAGAGAATCAAAAGCCTAACATAGCATTTACTGTCGACTTTGTAATCCAACTTTCCAGGTTCTGTCCCTGTTATGAAATAAGATGTTGTCATTAGATTATTTTCTAGTTAAATGCTTGCTGTGCATTATGAGACTTCCATAGCTGTGTTATGGATGACATTTTTTTCCTAATCTCATCCTTCTTGGACTAGTTGGTTTTGGTTTCTTATCTTAAGCCCTCAGCCTTACCCCTTGGCACTGTTTTCTAAAACCTGTTGTTTCCTTTCCTGTTACTTGGTTCTTATTTCTGGCCAAAGTATACATTACAGATGATATATTGAATATCATAACAAAATTATGTTCTCTCACTTATATTTTTCTAGCTTTTTAAACCAAACCTCTCATGATATTTATTCCAATAAGACCTGAGTCATTCCTGTTCATAGAACTGCAGAATCATTTTTAGGTCTTTGCCTGGTAGAATGAGCATTGAACTACAGAGGCAGTATTTGTCTCCCTAGTGAATTAGTCACTGCTCAGAGCAGCTGAAAGTGAAAGAAAAAACATCTCTCTCTCTCTCTCTCTCTCTCTCTCTCTCTCTCTCTCCCACCTCCACCCCCCTCTCTCCCTCTCCCTCTCCCTCTCTCCTCCTTTTCCTGTCCATCTCTCCCATCTCTCTCTCCTGAATCTAAGTACACTTAAAAAGGTGATAAAAATGCTCAGTTGCTTATTTTTCTTGTATGCCATCCCATAAAAATTTCAACTCACTTTTTACTGCCCTAACCAGTTGTTTTGACATCCTGCAAAAAAGCCAGTTGGACCTATGTTTTAAAAGAAACTTAGTGAAAACCAAAATCTAGGCACACGTACTTTTAGTGAACACCAAAGAACTAGGCACATGTCCTGGTATGTATGAAGATGGGGATGTTAATGGAGTGTCTGTTAATATTTTATTAGGAAAACAAATCTTCATTTGTCATAAGATAAATGAAGTCTTTTGTGATCTCTTCACATAAAGAATCTGCCTTTCTCTACAGATGCACTGTAAAGATCCACTTCCCATGTGACCCTGACCATCTAAAGCCTTTGGTAATCACAAATGCTTTATACAATGTGATTATTCTCCTTACATCCTTTTGTCAATGTACTAACAGTCTAGAGATCTACAACCAGGGGCAAGAAAATAATTATTTAAAGGGTGAAAGAGAAAAAGTAAAAAAAAAAAAAAAAGCTAAATATCTGTGTGAAAAATAATATAGAAACATACTGATTAAAGTTGATAAATAATATATAGGTATTTATTTACTTTGTATTAGTATACAGTAGGTTTTACTGTCCATTCATTTAATCCCTTTAAAAACAATATTTTACATAGGGGCAAATTGAGACACGGAGAAGTTAAGTAATTCATCCAAGACTTCAGCTAAATAAGTATCGTAAGCAGTATTCAAACCTAGGCAGTCTGGCTTCACAATCTATGTTTATCTATACACACATGGTGTATTATTGTTTAAAAGCCAGGTTTGTGTTTTGGGCTCTCTGAGAGGCTAGTACACAGGCGTGAAGGGCGTCAATGTGCATCAGCACTAATTTGAGCTTAAGATAGAAAAGAAGGGGAAACAACACTAGCCCTAATTTTGTCTCCTTTGGCTGGTGAGCATCAGATTTTCCACACTTTATCTACCAGAGAAGGCAGTCATTCTAGAAGTGCTAAGTGGATTAGACAACAAATAAAAATAAAACAATGCTAACCTAATAAAGCACTGAAAATGTAAGCCAATGAAAGGAACAAACAAAAGTCAGTAAATTACTGTTAAAAGAGAAGTATAAAACAGTGAGTCACAGACAGCCTGACACGAGTTATTAGAGAAAAAAGACTATGCTCAGAACCAGCACACATGTGAGAAAAATAAATACCAGTCTATTACCCTCAATTTATCAACTTCTCATAAAATGACAAGCATTAAGTGGAGGTAGGAAGAATAACAATGGGTGACTGGTGTGACAGTCATCCAAAGAACAGTCAGTGGATAATAATACATCACATATCACTGAAAAGATATAGGAAACAAAATTAAGAAATATGTGAACAAAGAGGTTTTAAGCCACAGTTTGAAGAATTTAAGAACTATCTCATACTGAAAGCCAGATGATTAATGATAAAGGAAGTACTTGTGAGAGACCATTCTCTGCGGGTCTCTCCAGTTTCTGTACATCTCTGGAGCAAAGGAATGGCAGCTTTTGTTCTGTCCTTTTTTCAAGCTTTGGAAGACAGTGCAGAGGCAAATTTGTTTGCTTAACAGTGTAATAAAATAATGCCCGCCTCTGGGAGCAAAGATTGGGACAGGTTGATAGTCACCCCTTCCTAATATTGTGTTTTTTAAGCTCAGGGTTAGTTCTGCCATGCAGTCCCACCGTTTGTACAGCATTTACCTCGATTCACTTCTGCATTGGCCCCTTGGGACTGGGAAGAAGGGCAAAGGGACACAGATGTAAACGTGACACTCATGCTGCCTGCTGTGCCATGAATCATAAAGTTCTTTGTCTGTCACACAGAAATCTCATGGCTTCTGCCAGCATCTATAAAAGTGTGGCTGGATAAAATGTCAGCTTGCAAGCAAAGTAAAATCTCAAACTCTTCACAGTTCTTGACAGTTTTGATGACAAGAATGAGAAACTGACAGAGACATGGATTTCTGGAAGAGGAAAGGTTCAAAGCCCTTTGAAGGTTGGTTTGGGAGTTATGAGAAGGCCCTTGGGATCTTGTAAGGAATGTTATTTCCCAAGGGGTAGGAAAGAACAAAGATTGCCTCTGTTCAAACTGTTGATGAATGTTGAAAGGCTGAGCAGTGAGAAGTAGTATAGAAACAATCTGCCCCAAATGTGCTTTGGGTGTTGGTTGCTGTTTACTCCCCTCCAGGCAGGAGCAGGAAGGGAGCTCTCATGACAGTAAGAAAATGAGTCTCACAGTCCCAGACAAAAGGCAATGTCTGTAGCTACTGAGTCAAGATACCCCTGAACTGAACACCAAGATTCAAGCAATGAAGATGCAGAGTTTTTGGTAGACCAAAAGCGGAAGTTGGGTTAGCTGAGCCGGTGCATAGCAGGTAACTGGAAGCCAAAAGTAAATGTGGAGGATGGAACCAAGATTTGTCCCCAAGGGAGACTGAAAGTGGCTGGCATCCAAGAGTATACTGTGGAACATCAGAAAGAGAAGAGACCCAAGTTATTATAGCCCTATAGGATTCAGGACCTCTTGTCACCATCCTAACCAAGTCCATGGGGGAAAGGGGTGTCAGGTGCCAGGGTGGGTGAGGCACTGAGGTCTAAACAGTAGAGCCTCACCAAAGTACAGAAGACAGAAAGAAAGAAGCCCTGGAGTCTGGATGCTCTCTAGTACTGGGAGATACACAGGGGAGTAGATAGTACTGCCCCCAGGGTGAAAAGCCTAAAAGGATTTAAAAAGTGAAAAAAGAAAAGAATAAGAAGGCAAAGAAGCCTCCCTGTTGCTCTAACCACTCAGCATAAGCTGGCGTACCTCCTGCCCCCCAGCCCTCTCAGTATTCCTCAGGCTACTTGACTGGGGGAAACCAGTTTGAGACTTTGAAAGAAAGCTTGTCTGAGAAAGGAGTTAGCACTGGGGAAGTAGAGGTTACAGAGACACTGGATCCTGAATGACATGTTTCAAATACTTGTATCCAGATGCACCTGTATTTGTCCTACCTTTAAAATTGTAGATATGAAAGCTAAGAAATTCTGTTATCTTAAGCTTTTTTGAGTCCAGTTCTGAAACAGCTGCTACACAAAAGATTCCTAATTGATACAAGTTTGATATCTCCTCACCACCACGGTATCTGCCTTGTTTTTTTCTGCTGTTCTGAACTCATTTATGATGGTAGGCAGAATAATGGTTCCCTAAAGAAGTACAAATCTTAATCCCTGGAAACTTTGAGTATGCTAAGCTACATGAAAAAAGGAAATTAATTCTGCTAATCAGCTAACTTTAAATAGGGAGACTATCTTGATGGGACCAAAGTAATCACAGGAGTCCTAAGAAATGGATGAGGGAGAGACACAGAGGATGTCAGAGTGATGCCATGTGAGAAGGACTCAACCCACCATTGCTGGCCCCAAAGACAGATGAAGGGACCACAAGCCAAGGATTGTAGGCAGCTTCTAGAAGCTGCAAAAGAAAAGGAAAACAGATTAAGTGCTGGAGTCTCCAGAGAGGTACATAACCCTGCCAAATTCTTGATTTGAGCCTAGTGAGACCCACATTGGATTCTATTCTGTAGAACTGTACAATAATAAATCAGTGTGGTTTAAGCTGCTAAATTTCTGGAAATTGTAGGAAACTGATATATCCACCTAAATTCAGTCCTGTGGCCATAAGTCTATTTGAAGGAGCCTCGGGCACTAACCATAGTAATTATGGAATGACAGTTTCCATGGCACAATGATTCAGAGATAATTTCAGAGAAGAAAATGAGCTCCTTTGCAGCTTTTCATACTTTGTCAATGGGTTTTGAAGTAGCTGATTAAATCTTTAGTCACTCAGTAATTGTCATAGATTCCTGAATTAGTTTGTATCCACATCTCTGGTTGCCCTGAACTGTTTCTTATCCTCTGTAAACATAACCAGCTGGACTGAAGGGAACCAGAGCTCATGTCATTCCCTCTAAAACCCTGCTTTATACCTAACACTCCAGAAAATATTCCTCTTATATTTAGAGAAACCAGATGTTTGTGCAGGTAGAGAACAGTGGAGTGGATATGCCTGAATTATCAGGTAAACACATGTAAGAATATGTGTCATTATATTTTAACAATATGAAATAATAGCAAATATAGCACTTAAAATAAAACAACCTATTATTATATAAAACACATCAAGAGTACAAAATGTTTCATATTCTCAGTAAATTGTATATTTAAGATGGTACACTAAATAATACATATTAAATAATAATTCATTAATTTGTGTACATTTCTTGCAAGTAAGTGCATCTTAAAAGAATTTCTAGACCAGTGTTGGACTATATTACTCTATTTACCAACTGCAAGATGCCTGAGAATCCTTCCTGGATATTCCCTTTGGGAGCTGTGGTGGAGTTTTTAGGAGATCTGAAACTTCTTTCAGACTTTGAAAAAGAAATAGGTCACAAAGATTAGAACTTGGACACATAAGATTCCACACTACCAGTGTATAATTTGGTAAATTAATATTTATATTTCACTTTTGGTCTTTTAATAGGTTTAGATTTTAAAATCTGATTTCAATGGAAGGCAATGAAATATTCAAACTGCTACTATCTCAAATGAAAAAAAACTCATAATGTGGCTGATAAGAAGAAATTAAATCTTAAACACTCATTCTTATTGAGAAATTAATCAACATTAACAAATAAAATTGACTTAAAACATCTGGGTTTTGGTTTTTGTGGTTTTTTTGGTAAGGGGTGGTTAAAAATTAAATATATATATATATATATATTTGTTCTTCTCTGGTGATCCTTTCCTCTTTTCTTTAAGTTTATCTAATTGACCAAGCTGCTTAAGAAAATATTATTCTAACCATTAAGAGTACAAGTATTTTTGTGATATTTCGTTAAAAGATGAATGGAAGTAAGACTTAAAACAGATCAGATGTGGGAATTCTCTCTTCAGTGTGGTAATTCCTTACCTCCACTGTGGATAAAGGATTTGAAAGGTATGCATGTTCACAGATTTAACAGAAAGCTATCTTATACCTCGAGTATAAAGATTTAATATAGATAATTTGTACAACTGCCATTTTGATAAAGCTCAAGGGAGTCAAAACATCACGATAGAAAATATTTCTATAATTTTACATAAAGCAAATCTATATGTTCATTCATTCAAATCAATGTCATATATGTACAACACAAAGAATTGAGTAAGATTACATGTTATAACCTTGCAAACTTACAAGCATTTGTTTTTCATACTATTGCAATTTTCTTAAACTCAAATGGCCCTACTTTTTAAAGATAAGTATTTTCAATTCAAATATTTAACAAACAATATTATTATGTAATAACTTCACTTAAAAATATTTCTTGAATTGTTGTATGTCCTAGTCATTTCCCTTTATTTTTGTAGCCTTAAGTCATAAAAATCCTTCAGGCAAATTCTTTATTTAGAAACTTTTAAGAAATTTTATACTATTTCTAATTTAATTTCAGGAAATTAATGTGCTGATATTGAACTTGGATTATCAATCTCAGTGTAATCAAAATGACATATTTAACCACTTAAATAGAACAGAGTAGATGGAAAAGAAAGCATTTCTGTCTTCTTACAAAAGAACAAGATGTTATACCTTAGGGGAAACAGTTATTCCAATATCTATGCTAATTCAATCTACACCCACCTAGGCGATGGAGAGAGTGGAACTATGGATGCTTTATCTCATTCTGCCATGAGCAGAGTTCAAACAGATTAATTGGAGTTGAGATGGCCACTTATTCACAAATGGAGTTTGTTTCTAATTCTTACCCGAGTCAGGTCTCAGAAAGACGATCTTTAAAAGAATTATCTCAGAACATATATACATATATATGTGTGTCTGTGTATACACACACACACACACACAGACACACAAGGATATTTTGGCTTGTGAAGAATTAATATAGCTTTTATTCTGGCAAAATTTCTTAATAGATGAAAAACAGCATCATGCTTACAGAAAATAATTCCTAATCTTCTCCATTTTATTTGAAGAACAGTCACAAATCATATTAAAGTCATCACCCCCACTGGTGAATTCTCAGACTGCCTAGGCTTTTCACCTTACAGGATTTGAAAAAATCAATGAGATAATTTCATTCAGAAAAAGAATGTTAGCACCTTGAACTTGGGAAGGAGCAAATGACACCATAGCATACTGATATTTTTTCCTTGGTAGCAGTTGGCATGGTTGTTAAACATTCTATTTTTAAATAAGAGAGACAGAGAGATGGCAGATTAGGGAGTTATTTATAAACAGTGCATGAACAATGCCACGCACATTGAATCCTTTAACCTTAGTGCAATAAGAGTTTTAGTAAACTGCTAGACACACTGCTAGACGTAATAAGTATCCAAATAGCATACTGAGGAAAGTTATGCAGTACAAATACAGGAAAGATGATTTATCACAGATTTAAACAAATTTGGGTTAATTTGCCCATTTGCTACTTATTAGCTGTATTACCTTAGATCAAGCTATTTACACTTTCTTAACGATAATTTTGTCATCTGAAAAGTGAGACTGTTAACACTTTCTTGTGAAGATTTTATGAAGTAGCAGATCATGAGTGTCAGATATATAGAAGTTGCCATTGTGGCAGGAGAACCCAAGATCAGAAGTTAGAACACCCAGGTGCCAATTTAGCTAAGTTACATATTAGCTGTGTGACCCATATATGTGATGCAAATTCTCTGAAACGTATCATTTCTCCCTGAAAAAAATTCAGATAATTATATCTATTCTACCTTCTTCACAACTGTTATTTTTAGAATCACAAGAGATAAATAATGAGAAACTTATAAATTAGAAAAAAGGAAAATTAGAAACCCTTTACTTTCTAAGGACTCACTGGACTTTTGTTCTTTACCTTTTAAAAATGTTTAATGTTTGTGTTTATTATGTTTATTAAAGTTAATTTTCTTCACTTGGAACAGTAGCTTCACAAAAGAGATTAAAAATAAGGGTGCTCATACAATATTTGTCTTGAAATATTATATTTTATGTTAAAAGTCCTCTTAAATCAAAAGTGAGCAATTTTAGTAACAATAGTATTTTCCACAGAGAATAAAATAGCATTTTATAAAGAATATGTTATTGCCTAATAACCTTATCATGTTATTGTGAAGACTTACAGGTTTACATTTTGGGTATCAAGCAAAGTAATACACTCTGCTTTCTATATTAATTGCAGTACACAAGTAAAGCCCTTTATCATGAGGTATCAAAATTTGTTGGGGGCCTGAAGCTCCACACCCCTTCTTGTGAGACCGCTTCTCCTTGACAATCT